>NW_024395789.1:0-22500 GCF_016617805.1 Bactrocera tryoni
TTTTCTTGTATATTCATATTTAGCAATCGATATTGAGTTGCCTCAAATCATTAGTTTCACATATTTAAGTAGATTTACCTTCTTCATCTTACTGAAGTGGACATAAAGCCATAACGGCATTGCATTTGGAATAGTTCCACAATCCCATATTAAGGTATAAAGTCGGTTTTCTGGTATATTCACATTTAGCTATCGATATTGAGTTGCTTCAAATCATTTACTTCACTTATTTAAGTTAATTAGCATTCTTCATCTTACTGAAGTGGACATACAGTCATAAGGCCAGTGCGTTTGGAATAGTTCCACACTCCTATATTAAGGTACAAAGTCGATTTTCTTGTATATTCACATTTCGCAATCGATACTGAGTTGCTTCAAATCATTTACTTCACTTATTTAAGTTAATTAGCATTCTTCATCTTAATGAAGTGGACATAAAGCCATAACGGCAGTGCATTTGGAAGAATTCCACATTCTTATATTAAGGTATAAAGTCGACTTTCTTGTATATACACATTTAGCAATCGATATTGAGTTGCTTCGAATCATTAGTTTAACATATTTAAGTAAATTTACCTTCTCCATCTTACTGAAGTGGACCTAAAGCCATAACGGCAGTGCATTTGGAAGAATTCCACAATTCTTTATTATGGTATAAAGTCGATTTTCTTGTATATTCACATTTAGCAACCGATATTGAGTTGCTTTAATTCAATAGCGTAACATATTTAAGTTAGTTCAACTTCTTCATCCTACTGAAGTGGACATAAAGCCAAAACGGCAGTGCATTTGGAAGAATTCCACAATCCTATATTATGGCATGAAGTTGATTTTCTTGTATATTCACATTTCGCAATCGATATTGAGTTGCTTCAAACCATTAGTTTAACACATTTAAGTAGATTTACCTTCTTCATCTTACTGAAGTGGACATAAAGCCATAACGGCCGTGCATTTGGAATAGTTCCACAATCCTATATTAAGGCATAAAGTCCATTTTCTTGTATATTCACATTTCGCAATCGATATTGATTTGCTTCAAATCATTTACTTCACTTATTTAAGTTAATTAGCATTAATTAGCATTTGGAAGAATTCCGCAATCTTATACTAAGGCATAAACTTGATTTTCTTGTATATACACATTTAGCAATCGATATTGAGTTGCTTCGAATCATCAGTTCTCCATCTTTCTGAAGTGGACATAAAATCATAACGGCAGTGCATTTGGGAGAATTCCACAATCCTATATTGTGGTATAAAGTCGATTTTCTTGTATATTCACGTTTAACAATCGATATTGAGTTGCTTTAATTCAATAGTGTAACATATTTAAGTTAATTCAACTTCTTCATCTTACTGAAGTAGACATAAAATCAAAACGGCAGTGCATTTAAAAGAATTCTACAATCCTATATTAACGTATAAAGTCGATTGTCTTGTGTATTCACATTTAGCAATCGATATTGAGTTGCTTTGATCATTAGTTTAACATATTTAAGTTCACTTCCCTTCTTCATCTTACTGAAGCGGACATAAAGCCATAACGGCATTGCATTTGGAAGAATTCCACAATCCTTCACTAAGGTATAAAGCCGATTTTCTTGTATACTCACATTTAGCAATCGATATTGAGTTGCTTCGATCATTAGTTTAAGATATTTAAGTTCACTTCCCTTCTTCATCTTACTGAAGCGGACATAAAGCCATAACGGCAGTGCATTTGGAAGAATTTAACATTCCTATATTAAGGTATAAAGTCGACTTTCTTGAATATACACATTTAGCAATCGATATTGAGTTGCTTCAAATCATTAGATTAACATATTTAAGTTAATGTACCTTCCTCATCTTACTAAAGTGGACATAAAGCCATAGCGGCAGTGCATTTGGAATAGTTTCACAATCCTATATTAAGGTATAAAGTCGATTTTCTTGTATATTCACATTTCTTAATCGATATTGAGTTGCTTAGAATCATTAGTTTAACATATTTAAGTAAATTGACCTTCTTCATCTTACTGAAGTGGACATAAGGCCATAACGGCATTGCATTTGGAAGAATTCCACAATCCTTCACTAAGGTATAAAGCCGATTTTCTTGTATACTCACATTTAGCAATCGATATTGAGTTGCTTCAAATCATTAGTTTAACATATTTTAGTAGATTTACCATCTTCATCTTACTGAAGTGAACATAAAGCCATAAGTGCAGTGCATTTGGAATAGTTCCACACTCCTATATTAAGGTATAAATTCGATATTCTTGTATATTTTCATTTCGCAATCGATATTGAGTTGCGTCAAATCATTTACTTCACTTATTTAAGTTAATTAGCATTATTCATCTTAATGAAGTTGACATAAAGCCATAACGGCAGTGCAATTGGTATAGTTCCACATTCCTTTATTAAGGTATAAAGTCGATTTTCTTACATTTTCACATTTCGCAATCGATATTGAGTTGCTTCAAATCATTTACTTCACTTATTTAAGTTAATTAGCATTCTTCATGTTAATGAAGTTGATATAAAGCCATAATGGTAGTGCATTTGGAAGAATTCCACAATTTTATATTAAGGCATAAAGTCGATTCTTTTGTATATACACATTTAGCAAACGACATTGGGTTGCTTCGAATCATTAGTTTAACATGTTTAAGTAAATTTACCTTCTTCATCTTACTGAAGTGGACATAAAGCCATAACGGCAGTGCATTTGGAAGAATTCCACAATCCTATATTATGCTATAAAGTCGATTTTCTTGTATATTCACATTTAGCAATCGATATTGAGTTGCTTTAATTCAATAGTGTAACATATTTAAGTTAATTCAACTTCTTCGTCTTACTGAAGTAGACATTAAATCAAAACGGCAGTGCATTTGAAAGAATTCCACAATCCTATATTAAGGTGTAAAGTCGATTGTCTTGTATATTCACATTTAGCAATCGATATTGAGTTACTTCGATCATTAGTTTAACCTATTTAAGTTAATTTACCTTCGTCATCTTACTGAAGTGGACATAAAGCCATAACGGCAGAGCATTTGGAATAGTCCCACAATCCTATATTAAGGTATAAAGTCGATTTTCTTGTATATACACATTTAGCAAACGATATTGAGTTGCTTCGAATCATTAGTTTAACATATTTAAGTAAATTTTGCTTCTTCATCTTAGTGAAGTGGACATAAAGCCATAACGGCAGTGCATTTGGAAGAATTCCACAATCCTCTATTAAGATATGAAGTCTATTGTCTTGTATATTCACATTTAGCAATCGATATTGAGTTGCTTCGAATCATTAGTTTAACATATTTAAGTTAATTCAACTTCTTCATCTTACTGAAGTAGACATAAAATCAAAACGGCAGTGCATTTGAAAGAACTCCACAATCTTATACTGAGGTACAAAGTCGATTGTCTTGTATGTTCACATTTAGCCATCCATATTGAGTTGCTTCGAATCATTAGTTAAACATGTTTAAGTTAATTTACCTTCTTCATCTTACTGAAGTGGACATAAAGCCATAACGGCAGTACATTTGGAATACTTCAACAATCCTATATTAAGGTATAAAGTCGATTTTCTTGTATATTCACATTTCGCAATCGATATTGAGTTGCTTCAAATCATTTACTTCACTTATTTAAGTTAATTAGCATTCGTCATCTTACTGAAGTTGACATAAAGCCATAACGGCAGTGCATTTGGAAGAATTCCACAATCCTATATTATGGTATAAAGTCGATTTTCTTGTATATTCACATTTAGCAATCGATATTGAGTTGCTTCAAATCATTAGTTTAACATATTTAAGTAGATTTACCTTCTTCATCTTACTAAAGTTGATATAAAGCCATAACGGCAGTGCATTTGGAAGAATTCCACAATCTTATATTAAGGTATAAAGTCGATTTTCTTGTATAGACACATTTAGAAAACGACATTGAGTTGCTTCGAATCATTAGTTTAACATATTTAAGTTAATGTACCTTCCTCATCTTTTTGAAGTGGACGTAAAGCCATAACGGCAGTGCATTTGGAAGAATTTCACAATACTATATTAAGGTACAAAGCCGATTTTCTTGTATACTCACATTTGGCAATCGATATTGAGTTGCTTCAAATCATTAGTTTAACATATTTAAGTTCACTTACTTTCTTCATCTTACTGAGGTTGACATAAAGCCATAACGGCAGTGCATTTGGAAGAATTCCACATTCTTATATTAAGGCATAAAGTCGATTTTCTTGTATATACACATTTAGCAAACGACATTGAGTTGCTTCAAATCATTTACTTCACTTATTTAAGTTAATTAGCATTCTTTATCTTACTAAAGTGGACATAAAACCATAGCGGCAGTGCATTTGGAATAGTTCCACAATCCTATATTAAGGTATAAAGTCAATTTTCTTGTATATACACATTTAGCAAACGACATTGAGTTGCTTCAAATCATTAGTTTAACATATTTAAGTAGATTTACCTTCATCATCTTACTAAAGTTGACATAAAGCCATAACGGCAGTGCATTTGGAAGAATTCCACAATCCTATATTAAGGTATAAAGTCGATTTTCTTGTATATTCACATTTAGCAATCGATATTGAGTTGCTTCAAATCATTTGCTTCACTTATTTAAGTTAATTAACATTCTTTATCTTACTGAAGTTGACATAAAGCCATAACGGCAGTGCGTTTGGAATAGTTCCACACTCCTATATTAAGGTATAAATTCGATTTTCTTGTTTATTCACATTTCGTAATCGATATTGAGCTGCTTCAAATCATTTACTTCACTTATTTAAATTAATTAGCATTCTTCATCTTAATAAAGTTGACATAAAGCCAAAAATGCAGTGCATTTGGAAGAATTCCGCAATTTTATTCTAAAGCATAAAGTTGATTTTCTTGTATATACACATTTAGCAAACGATATTGAGTTGCTTCGAATCATTAGTTTAACATATTTAAGTAAATTTACCTTCTTCATCTTACTGAAGTGGACATAAAGCCATAACGGCAGTGCATTTGGAAGAATTCCACATTCTTATATTATGGTATAAAGTCAATTTTCTTGTACATTTACATTTAGCAATCGATATTGAGTTGCTTTAATTCAATAGTGTAACATATTTAAATTAATTCAACTTCTTCATCTTACTGAAGTAGACATAAACTCAAAACTGCAGTGCATTTGAAAGAATTCCACAATCCTATATTAAGGTACAAAGTCGATTGTCTTGTATGCACACATTTAGCAAACGACATTGAGTTGCTTCAAATCATTAGTTTAACATATTTAAGTAAATTTACCTTCTTCATCTTACTGAAGTGGACATAAAGCCATAACGGCAGTGCATTTGGAAGAATTCCATAATCCTATATTATGGTATAAAGTCGATTTTCTTGTATATTCACATTTAGCAATCGATATTGAGTTGCTTTAATTCAATAGTGTAACATTTCTAAGTTAATTCAACTTCTTCATCTTACTGAAGTAGACATAAAATCAAAACGGCAGTGCATTTGAAAGAATTCCACAATCCTATATTAAGGTATAAAGTCGATTGTCTTGTATATTCACATTTAGCAATCGATATTGAGTTACTTCGATCATTAGTTTAACATATTTAAGTTAATTTACCTTCTTCATCTTACTGAAGTGGACATAAAGCCATAACGGCAGGGCATTTGGAATAGTTCCACAATCCTATATTAACGTATAAAGTCGATTTTCTCGTATATACACATTTAGCAATCGATATTGAGCTGCTTAAAATCATTTACTTCACTTATTTAAATTAATTAGCATTCTTCATCTTAATGAAGTTGACATAAAGCCAAAAATGCAGTGCAATTGGAAGAATTCCGCAATTTTATCCTAAAGCATAAAGTTGATTTTCTTGTATATACACATTTAGCAATCGATATTGAGTTGCTTCAAATCATTAGTTTAACATATTTAAGTAGACTTACCTTCTTCATCTTACTGAAGTGAACATAAAGCCATAAGTGCAGTGCATTTGGAATAGTTCCACACTCCTATATTAAGGTATAAATTCGATTTTCTTGTATATTCACATTTCGTAATCGATATTGAGCTGCTTCAAATCATTTACTTCACTTATTTAAATTAATTAGCAATCTTCATCTTAATGAAGTTGACATAAAGCCAAAAATGCAGTGCATTTGGAAGAATTCCACAATTTTACATTAAGGTATAAAGTCGATTTTCGTGTATATACACATTTAGCAATCGATATTGAGTTGCTTCGAATCATTAGTTTAAGATATTTAAGTAAATTTACCTTCTTCATCTTACTGAAGTGGACATAAAGCCATAACGGCAGTGCATTTGGAAGAATGCCACAATCCTATATTATGGTATAAAGTCGATTTTCCTGTATATTCACATTTAGCAATCAATATTGAGTTGCTTTAATTCAATAGAGTAACATATTTAAGTTAATTCAACTTCTTCATCTTATTGAAGTAGACATAAAATCAAAACGGCAGTGCATTTGAAAGAATTCCACAATCCTATATTAAGGTATAAAGTCGATTGTCTTGTATATTCACATTTAGCAATCGATATTGAGTTACTTCGATCATTAGTTTAACATATTTAAGTTAATTTACCTTCTTCATCTTACTGAAGTGGACATAAAGCCATAACAACAGGGCATTTGGAATAGTTCCACAATCCTATATTAACGTATAAAGTCGATTTTCTCGTATATACACATTTTGCAAACGATATTGAGTTGCTTCGAATCATTAGTTTAACATATTTAAGTAAATTTTGCTTCTTCATCTTACTGAAGTGGACATAAAGCCATAATGGCAGTGCATTTGGAAGAATTCCACAATCTTATATTAAGGTAAAAAGTTGATTTTCTTGTATATACACATTTAGAAAACGACATTGAGTTGCTTCGAATCATTAGTTTAACAAATTTAAGTTAATGTACCTTCTTCATCTTTTTGAAGTGGACGTAAAGCCATAACGGCAGTGCATTTGAAAGAATTCCACAATGCTATATTTAGGTACAAAGCCGATTTTCTTGTATATTCACATTTGGCAATCGATATTGAGTTGCTTCAAATCATTAGTTTAACATATTTAAGTAGATTTACCTTCTTCATCTTACTGAAGTGGTCATAAAGCTATAACGGCCGTGCATTTGGAATAGTATATTCACATTTAGCTATCGATATTGACTTGCTTCAAATCATTTACTTCACTTATTTAAGTTAATAAGCATTCTTCATCTTACTGAAGTTGACATAAAGCCATAACGGCAGTGCATTTGGAAGAATTCGAAAATCTTATCCTAAGGCATAAAGTCGATTTTCTTGTATATACACATTTAGCAAACGACATTGAGTTGCTTCAAATCATTAGTTTAACATATTTAAGTAGATTTTCCTTCATCATCTTACTAATGTTGACATAAAGCCATAACGGCAGTTCATTTGGAAGAATTCCACAGTCCTATATTAAGGTATAAAGTCGATTTTCTTGTATATTCACATTTAGCAATCGATATTGAGTTACTTCAAATCATTTGCTTCACTTATTTAAGTTAATTAACATTCTTTATCTTACTGAAGTTGAGATAAAGCCATAACGGCAGTGCGTTTGAAAGAATTCCACAATCTGATATTAAGGTATAAAGTCGATTTTCTTGTATATTCACATTTCGCAATCGATATTGAGTTGCTTCAAATCATTTACTTCACTTATTTAAGTTAATTAGCACTCTTCATCTTAATGAAGTTGACATAAAGCCATAACGGCAGTGCATTTGGAAGAATTCCGCAATTTTATCCTAAGGCATAAAGTTGATTTTCTTGTATATACACATTTAGCAAACGACATTGAGTTGCTACGAATCATTAGTTTAACATATTTAAGTTTATTTACCTTCTTCATCTTACTGAAGTGGACATAAAGCCATAACGGCAGTGCAATTGGAATAGTTCCACAGTCCTATATTAAGGTATAAAGTCGACTTTCTTGTATATTCACATTTAGCAATCGATATTGAGTTGCTTCAAATCATTTGCTTCACTTATTTAAGTTAATTAACATCCTTTATCTTACTGAAGTTGAGATAAAGCCATAACGGCAGTGCGTTTGGAATAGTTCCACTTTCCTATATTAAGGTATAAAGTCGATTTTCTTACATATTCACATTTCGCAATCGATATTGAGTTGCTTCAAATCATTTACTTCACTTATTTAAGTTAATTAGCACTCTTCATCTTAATGAAGTGGACAAAAAGCCATAACGGCAGTGCAATTATAAGAATTCCACAATCTTATATTAAGGCATAAAGTCGATTTTCTTGTATATACACATTTAGAAAACGACATTGAGTTGCTTCGAATCATTAGTTTAACATATTTAAGTAAATTTACCTTCTTCATCTTACTGAAGTAGACATAAACTCAAAACGGCAGTGCATTTGAAAGAATTCCACAATCCTATATTAATGTACAAAGCCGATTGTCTTGTATATTCACATTTAGCAAACGACATTGAGTTGCTTCGAATCATTAGTTTAACCTATTTAAGTTAATTTACCTTTTTCATCTTACTGAAGTGGACATAAAGCCATAACGGCAGTGCATTTGGAAGAATTCCACAATCTTATATTAAGGTATAAAGTCGATTTTCTTGTATATACACATTTAGCAATCGATATTGAGTTGCTTCAAGTCATTTGCTTCACTTCTTCTTCTTCTTAGTTGGCGTAGACACCGCTAACGCGATTATAGCCGAGTTAACAACAGCGCGCCCGTCGTTTCTCCTTTTCGCTACGTGGCGCCGATTGGATATTCCAAGCGTAGCCAGGTCCTTCTCCACTTGGTCCTTCCAACGGGCTTCACTTATTTAAGTTAATTAACATTCTTTATTTTACTGAAGTTGGCATTAAGCCATAACGGCAAAGCATTTGGAAGAATTCCACAATCTTATATTAAGGTATAAGTTCGATTTTCTTGTATATACACATTTAGCAATCGATATTGAGTTGCTTCAAATCATTAACTTCACTTATTTAAGTTAATTAACATTCTTCGTTTTACTGAAGTTGACATAAAGCCATAACAGCAGTGCATTTGGAAGAATTCCACAATCTTATATTAAGGTATAAAGTCGATTTCTTGTACATATATACATATTTAGGAGTCGATATTGAGTTGCTTCAAACCATTAATTTAACATATTTAAATTAATTATTCTTCTTCGTCTTACTGCAGCTGACATATGCCCATAACGGCAGTGCATTTGGAAGAATTCCTCAATTTTATATTTAGATATAAAGTCGATTTTCTTGTATATACACATTTAGTAATCGATATTGAGTTGCTGCAAATTATAAATTTAACATATCTAAGTTAATTTAACTTCTTCGTCTTACTGAAGTGGACATATAGCTATAACGGCAGTGCATTTGGAAGAATTCCACAATCTCATATTAAGGTATAAAGTCAATTTTCTTAAATATACACATTTAGCAATCGACACTGAGTTGCTGTAAATCATTAGTTTAACATATTTGAGAAAATTAACCTTCTTTATCTTACTGAAGAGAAGATGAAGCCATAACGGCAGTGCATTTGAAAGAACGCCACAATCTTATATTAAGGTATAAAGTCTATTTCTTGTACATATATACACATTAAGGGATCGATATTGAGTTGCTTCAAACGATTAATTTAACATATTTAAATTAATTATTCTCCTTCGTCTTACTGAAGCTGACATATTGCCATAACGGCAGTGCATTTGGAAGAATTCCTCAATTTTATATTTAGATATAAAGTCGATTTTCTTGTATATACACATTTAGCAATCGACACTGAGTTGCTGTAAATCATTAGTTTAACATATTTGAGAAAATTAACCTTCTTTATCTTACTGAAGAAAAGATGAAGCCATAACGGCAGTGCATTTGGAAGAACGCCACAATCTTATATTAAGGTATAAAGTCTATTTCTTGTACATATATACACATTAAGGGATCGATATTGAGTTGCTTCAAACGATTAATTTAACATATTTAAATAAATTATTCTTCTTCGTCTTACTGAAGCTGACATATTGCCATAACGGCAGTGCATTTGGAAGAATTCCTCAATTTTATATTTAGATATAAAGTAAATTTTCTTGTATATATACATTTAGCAATCGATATTGAGTTGCTGCAAATCATTAATTTAACATATTTAAGTTAATTTACCCTCTTCATCTTACTGAAGTGGACATATAGCTATAACGGCAGTGCATTTGGAAGAATTCCACAATCTCATATTAAGGTATCAAGTCAATTTTCTTAAATATACACATTTAGCAATCGATTATGAGTTGCTGCAGATCATAAATTTAACATATTTAAGTTAATTTAACTTGTTCATCTTACTGAAGTGGACATATAGCCATAACGAGAGTGCATTTGGAAGAATTCCACAATCTTACATTAAGGTATAAAGTCGATTTCTTGTACATATATACACATTTAGGAATCGATATTGAGTTGCTTCAAACCATTAATTTAACATATTTAAATTAATTATTCTTCTTCGTCTTACTGAAACTGACATATGGCCATAACGGCAGTGCATTTGGAAGAATTCCTCAATTTTATATTTAGATATAAATTCGATTTTCTTGTATATACACATTTAGCAATCGATATTGAGTTGCTATAAATCATTAGTTTAACATATTTCAGTTAATTAACCTTCTTGATCTTACTGAAGTGGACATATAGCCATAACGACAGTGCATTTGGAAGAATTCCAATATCTTATATTAAGGTATAAAGTCGATTTCGTGTACACAAATACACATTTAGGAGTCGATATTGAGTTGCTTCAAACCATTAATTTACCATATTTAAAATAACTATTCTTCTTCGTCTTACTGAAACTGACATAGGGGCATAACGGCAGTGCATTTGGAAAAATTCCTCAATTTTATATTTAGATATAAAGTCGATTTTCTTGTATATACACATTAAGCAATCGATATTGAGTTGCTGCAAATCATAAATTTAACATATTTAAGTTAATTTATTTTCTTCATCTTACTGAAGTGGACATATAGCCATAACGACAGAGCATTTGGAAGAATTCCACAATCTTATATTAAGGTATAAAATCTATTTCTTGTACATATATACACATTAAGGGATCGATATTGAGTTGCTTCAAACGATTAATTTAACATATTTAAATTAATTATTCTTCTTCGTCTTACTGCAGCTGACATATGCCCATAACGGCAGTGCATTTGGAAGAATTCCTCAATTTTATATTTAGATATAAAGTCGATTTTCTTGTATATACACATTTAGTAATCGATATTGAGTTGCTGCAAATCATAAATTTAACATATTTCAGTTAATTTAACTTCTTCATCTTACTGAAGTGGACATATAGCCATAACGACAGTGCATTTGGAAGAATTCCACAATCTTATATTAAGGTATAAAGTTGATTTCTTGTACATATATACACATTAAGGGATCGATATTGAGTTACTTCAAACCATTAGTTTAACATATTTAAATTAATTATTCTTCTTCGTCTTACTGAAGCTGACATATGGCCATAACGGCAGTGCGTTTGGAAGAATTCCTCAATTTTATATTTAGATATAAAGTCGATTTTCTTGTATATACACATTTAGTAATCGAAACTGAGTTGCTTCAAATCATTTACTTCACTTATTTAAGTCAATTAACCTTCATCATCTTGCTGAAGTGGACATAAAGCCATAATGGCAGTGCATTTCGAAGAATTCCACAACCTCATATTGAAGTTTAAAGTAAAATTTCTTGTATATATAGATTTAACAATCGATATTGAGTTGCTGCAAATCATTAATTTAACATATTTAAGTTATTTTACCTTCTTCATCTTACTGAAGTGGACATATAGCTATAACGGCAGTGCATTTGGAAGAATTCCACAATCTCATATTAAGGTATAAAGTCAATTTTCTTAAATATACACATTTAGCAATCGACACTGAGTTGCTGTAAATCATTAGTTTAACATATTTGAGAAAATTAACCTTCTTTATCTTACTGAAGAGAAGATGAAGCCATAACGGCAGTGCATTTGAAAGAACGCCACAATCTTATATTAAGGTATAAAGTCTATTTCTTGTACATATATACACATTAAGGGATCGATATTGAGTTGCTTCAAACGATTAATTTAACATATTTAAATTAATTATTCTCCTTCGTCTTACTGAAGCTGACATATTGCCATAACGGCAGTGCATTTGGAAGAATTCCTCAATTTTATATTTAGATATAAAGTCGATTTTCTTAATATACACATTTAGCAATCGACACTGAGTTGCTGTAAATCATTAGTTTAACATATTTGAGAAAATTAACCTTCTTTATCTTTTGAAGAAAAGATGAAGCCATAACGGCAGTGCATTTGGAAGAACGCCACAATCTTATATTAAGGTATAAAGTCTATTTCTTGTACATATATACACATTAAGGGATCGATATTGAGTTGCTTCAAACGATTAATTTAACATATTTAAATAAATTATTCTTCTTCGTCTTACTGAAGCTGACATATTGCCATAACGGCAGTGCATTTGGAAGAATTCCTCAATTTTTTATTTAGATATAAAGTAAATTTTCTTGTATATATACATTTAGCAATCGATATTGAGTTGCTGCAAATCATTAATTTAACATATTTAAGTTAATTTACCTCTTCATCTTACTGAAGTGGACATATAGCTATAACGGCAGTGCATTTGGAAGAATTCCACAATCTCAATTAAGGTATAAAGTCAATTTTCTTAAATATACACATTTAGCAATCGATATGAGTTGCTGCATCATAAATTTAACATATTTAAGTTAATTTAACTTGTTCATCTTACTGAAGTGGACATATACCATAACGAAGTGCATTTGGAAGAATTCCACAATTTTTATTAAGGTATAAAGTCGATTTCTTTACATATATACACATTTAGGAATCGATATTGAGTTGCTTCAAACCATTAATTTAACATATTTAAATTAATTATTCTTCTTCGTCTTACTGAAACTGACATATGGCCATAACGGCAGTGCATTTGGAAGAATTCCTCAATTTTATATTTAGATATAAATTCGATTTTCTTGTATATACACATTTAGCAATCGATATTGAGTTGCTATAAATCATTAGTTTAACATATTTCAGTTAATTTAACCTTCTTCATCTTACTGAAGTGGACATATAGCCATAACGACAGTGCATTTGGAAGAATTCCACAATCTTATATTAAGGTATAAAGTCGATTTCTGTACACAAATACACATTTAGGGTCGATATTGAGTTGCTTCAAACCACACACTTAGCAATATTATTGAAATTAATTATTCTTCTTCAAATCATTAGTTGCTGAACATATTTAAGTTAATTTATTTTCTTCACTTACTGAAGTGGACATATAGCCATAACGCAGAGATTTGGAAGAATTCCAAATCTTATATTAAGGTATAAAATCTTTTTTGTTGTATATACACATTAAGCGATATTGAGTTGCTTAAACGATTATTTAACATATTTAAATTATTAACTTCTTCACTTACTGAAGTGACATTTGCCATAACGGCAGTGCATTTGGAAGAATTCCTCAATTTTATAAGATATAAAGTCGATTTTCTTGTATATACACATTTAGCAATCGATATTGAGTTGCTTGCAAATCATTAATTTAACATATTTGAGTAAATTAACCTTCTTTATCTTACTGAAGAGAAGATGAAGCCATAACGGCAGTGCATTTGGAAGAACGCCACAATCTTATATTAAGGCATAAAGTCGATTTTGTTGTATATACACATTTAGCAATCGATATTGAGTTACTTAAACCATTAGTTTAACATATTTAAATTAATTAACTTCTTCGTCTTACTGAAGTGACATATTAACGGCAGTTTTGGAAAAATTCAATTTTATATTAGATATAAAGTCCTTGTATATACACATTTAGAATCGAAATTGTGCTTCAAATCATTACTTCACTTATTTAAGTCAATTAACCTTCATCATCTTGCTGAAGTGGACATAAAGCCATAATGGCAGTGCATTTCGAAGAATTCCACAATCTTATATTGAGGTATAAAGTAAAATTTCTTGTATATATAGATTTAACAATCGATATTGAGTTGCTGCAAATCATTAATTTAACATATTTAAGTTAATTTACCTTCTTCATCTTACTGAAGTGGACATATAGCTATAACGGCAGTGCATTTGGAAGAATTCCACAATCTCATATTAAGGTATAAAGTCAATTTTCTTAAATATACACATTTAGCAATCGACACTGAGTTGCTGTAAATCATTAGTTTAACATATTTGAGAAAATTAACCTTCTTTATCTTACTGAAGAGAAGATGAAGCCATAACGGCAGTGCATTTGAAAGAACGCCACAATCTTATATTAAGGTATAAAGTCTATTTCTTGTACATATATACACATTAAGGGATCGATATTGAGTTGCTTCAAACGATTAATTTAACATATTTAAATTAATTATTCTCCTTCGTCTTACTGAAGCTGACATATTGCCATAACGGCAGTGCATTTGGAAGAATTCCTCAATTTTATATTTAGATATAAAGTCGATTTTCTTGTATATACACATTTAGCAATCGACACTGAGTTGCTGTAAATCATTAGTTTAACATATTTGAGAAAATTAACCTTCTTTATCTTACTGAAGAAAAGATGAAGCCATAACGGCAGTGCATTTGGAAGAACGCCACAATCTTATATTAAGGTATAAAGTCTATTTCTTGTACATATATACACATTAAGGGATCGATATTGAGTTGCTTCAAACGATTAATTTAACATATTTAAATAAATTATTCTTCTTCGTCTTACTGAAGCTGACATATTGCCATAACGGCAGTGCATTTGGAAGAATTCCTCAATTTTATATTTAGATATAAAGTAAATTTTCTTGTATATATACATTTAGCAATCGATATTGAGTTGCTGCAAATCATTAATTTAACATATTTAAGTTAATTTACCCTCTTCATCTTACTGAAGTGGACATATAGCTATAACGGCAGTGCATTTGGAAGAATTCCACAATCTCATATGAAGGTATCAAGTCAATTTTCTTAAATATACACCTTTAGCAATCGATTTTGAGTTGCTGCAGATCATAAATTTAACATATTTAAGTTAATTTAACTTGTTCATCTTACTGAAGTGGACATATAGCCATAACGACAGTGCATTTGGAAGAATTCCACAATCTTACATTAAGGTATAAAGTCGATTTCTTGTACATATATACACATTTAGGAATCGATATTGAGTTGCTTCAAACCATTAATTTAACATATTTAAATTAATTATTCTTCTTCGTCTTACTGAAACTGACATATGGCCATAACGGCAGTGCATTTGGAAGAATTCCTCAATTTTATATTTAGATATAAATTCGATTTTCTTGTATATACACATTTAGCAATCGATATTGAGTTGCTATAAATCAATAGTTTAACATATTTCAGTTAATTAACCTTCTTGAGTTACTTCAAACCATTAGTTTAACATATTTAAAATAATTATTCTTCTTCGTCTTACTGAAGCTGACATATGGCCATAACGGCAGTGCGTTTGGAAAAATTCCTCAATTTTATATTTAGATATAAAGTCGATTTTCTTGTATATACACATTTAGTAATCGAAATTGAGTTGCTTCAAATCATTTACTTCACTTATTTAAGTCAATTAACCTTCATCATCTTGCTGAAGTGGACATAAAGCCATAATGGCAGTGCATTTCGAAGAATTCCACAACCTCATATTGAAGTTTAAAGTAAAATTTCTTGTATATATAGATTTAACAATCGATATTGAGTTGCTGCAAATCATTAATTTAACATATTTAAGTTAATTTACCTTCTTCATCTTACTGAAGTGGACATATAGCTATAACGGCAGTGCATTTGGAAGAATTCCACAATCTCATATTAAGGTATAAAGTCAGTTTTCTTAAATATACACATTTAGCAATCGACACTGAGTTGCTGTAAATCATTAGTTTAACATATTTGAGAAAATTAACCTTCTTTATCTTTTTGAAGAGAAGATGAAGCCATAACGGCAGTGCATTTGGAAGAACGCCACAATCTTATATTAAGGTATAAAGTCTATTTCTTGTACATATATACACATTAAGGGATCGATATTGAGTTGCTTCAAACGATTAATTTAACATATTTAAATAAATTATTCTTCTTCGTCTTACTGAAGCTGACATATTGCCATAACGGCAGTGCATTTGGAAGAATTCCTCAATTTTATATTTAGATATAAAGTAAATTTTCTTGTATATATACATTTAGCAATCGACACTTGAGTTGCTGGCAAATCATTAGCTTAACATATTTGAGAGAAAATTAACCTTCTTTATCTTACTGAAGAGAAATACAAGAAAATACTAAAGAACGCCACAATCTTATATTAAGGTATAAAGTCTATTTCTTGTACATATATACACATTAAGGGATCGATATTGAGTTGCTTCAAACGATTAATTTAACATATTTAAATAAATTATTCTTCTTCGTCTTACTGAAGCTGACATATTGCCATAACGGCAGTGCATTTGGAAGAATTCCTCAATTTTTTATTTAGATATAAAGTAAATTTTCTTGTATATATACATTTAGCAATCGATATTGAGTTGCTGCAAATCATTAATTTAACATATTTAAGTTAATTTACCCTCTTCATCTTACTGAAGTGGACATATAGCTATAACGGCAGTGCATTTGGAAGAATTCCACAATCTCATATGAAGGTATCAAGTCAATTTTCTTAAATATACACCTTTAGCAATCGATTTTGAGTTGCTGCAGATCATAAATTTAACATATTTAAGTTAATTTAACTTGTTCATCTTACTGAAGTGGACATATAGCCATAACGACAGTGCATTTGGAAGAATTCCACAATCTTACATTAAGGTATAAAGTCGATTTCGTGTACACAAATACACATTTAGGAGTCGATATTGAGTTGCTTCAAACCATTAATTTAACATATTTAAATTAATTATTCTTCTTCGTCTTACTGAATCTGACATATGGCCATAACGGCAGTGCATTTGGAAGAATTCCTCAATTTTATATTTAGATATAAAGTCGATTTTCTTGTATATACACATTTATCAATCGATATTGAGTTGCTGCAAATCATAAATTTAACATATTTAAATTAATTATTCTTCTTCATCTTACTGAAGTGGACATATAGCCATAACGACAGTGCATTTGGAAGAATTCCACAATCTTATATTAAGGTATAAAGTCGATTTCTTGTACATATATACACATGTAGGAATCGATATTGAGTTGCTTCAAACCATTAGTTTAACATATTTAAATTAATTATTCTTCTTCGTCTTACTGAAGCTGACATATGGCCATAACGGCAGTGCGTTTGGAAGAATTCCTCAATTTTATATTTAGATATAAAGTCGATTTTCTTGTATATACACATTTAGTAATCGAAACTGAGTTGCTTCAAATCATTTACTTCACTTATTTAAGTCAATTAACCTTCATCATCTTGCTGAAGTGGACATAAAGCCATAATGGCAGTGCATTTCGAAGAATTCCACAACCTCATATTGAAGTTTAAAGTAAAATTTCTTGTATATATACATTTAACAATCGATATTGAGTTGCTGCAAATCATTACTTTAACATATTTAAGTTAATTTACCTTCTTCATCTTACTGAAGTATTTAGATATATTTAGACATATAGCCATAACGGCAGTGCATTTGGAAGAATTCCACAATCTCATATTAAGGTATAAAGTCAATTTTCTTAAATATACACATTTACCAATCGATATTGAGTTGCTGCAAATCATAAATTTAACATATTTAAGTTAATTTAACTTCTTCGTCTTACTGAAGTGGACATATAGGCATAACGACAGTGCATTTGGAAGAATTCCACAATCTTACATTAAGCTATAAAGTCGATTTCTTGTACATATATACACATTTAGTAATCGATATTGAGTTGCTTCAAACCATTAATTTAACATATTTAAAATAACTATTCTTCTTCGTCTTACTGAAACTGACATATGGGCATAACGGCAGTGCATTTGGAAGAATTCCTCAATTTTATATTTAGATATAAAGTCGATTTTCTTGTATATACACATTTAGCAATCGATATTGAGTTGCCGCAAATCATAAATTTAACATATTTAAGTTAATTTAACTTCTTCATCTTACTGAAGTGGACATATAGCCATAACGACAGTGCATTTGGAAGAATTCAACAATCTTATATTAAGGTATAAAGTCGATTTCTTGTACATATATACACATTTAGGGTTCGATATTGAGTTGCTTCAAACCACTAATTTAACATATTTAAATTAATTATTCTTCTTCGTCTTACTGAAGCTGACATATGGCCGTAACGGCAGTGCATTTGGAAGAATTCCTCAATTTTATATTTAGATATAAAGTCGATTTTCTTGTATATAGACATTTATCAATCGATATTAAGTTGCTTCAAATCATTCGTTTAACATATTTGAGTAAATTAACCTTCTTTATCTTACTAAAGAGAAGATGAACCCATAACGGCAGTGCATTTGGAAGAACGCCACAATCTTATATTAAGGCATAAAGTCGATTTTGTTGTATATACACATTTAGCAATCGATATTGAGTTGCTTCAAATCATTTACTTCACCTTGCTGAAGTGGACATAAAGCCATAATGGCAGGGCATTTCGAAGAATTCCACAATCTTATATTGAGGTATAAAGTAAATTTTCTTGTATATATACATTTAGCAATCGATAATGAGTTGCTGGAAATCATTTAATTAAAATATTGAAGTTAATTTACCTTCTTCATCTTACTGAAGTGGACATATAGCTATAACGGCAGTGCATTTGGAAGAATTCCACAATCTCATATTAAGGTATAAAGTCAATTGTCTTAAATATACACATTTAGCAATCGATATTGAGTTGCTGCAGATCATAAATTTAACATATTTAAGTTAATTTAACTTCTTCATCTTACTGAAGTGGACATATAACCATAACGACAGTGCATTTGGAAGAATTCCACAATCTTTTATTAAGGTATAAAGTCGATTTCCCTTACATATATACACATTTAAGAATCGATATTGAGTTGCTTCAAACCACTAAATTAACATATTTAAATTAATTATTCTTCTTCGTCTTACTGAAGTTGACATATGGCCATAACGGCAGTGCGTTTGGAAGAATTCCTCAATTTTATATTTAGATATAAAATCGATTTTCTTGTATATACACATTTAGCAATCGATATTGAGTTGCTGTAAATCATTAGTTTAACATATTTCAGTTATTTAACCTTCTTCACCTTATTGAAGTGGACAAATAGCCATTACAGCAGTGCATTTGGAAGAATTCCACAATCTTATATTGAGGTATAAAGTCAATTTTCTTAAATATACACACTTAGCAATCGATATTGAGTTGCTGCAAATCATTAATTTAACATATTTAAGTTAATTTACCTTCTTCATCTTACTGAAGTATTTAGATATATTTAGACATATAGCCATAACGTCAGTGCATTTGGAAGTATTCCACAATCTCATATTAAGGTATAAAGTCAATTTTCTTAAATAGACACATTTACCAATCGATATTGAGTTGCTGCAAATCATAAATTTAATATATTTAAGTTAATTTAACTTCTTCGTCTTACTGAAGTGGACATATAGCCATAACGACAGTGCATTTGGAAGAATTCCACAATCTTATATTAAGGTATAGAGTCGATTTCTTGTACATATATACACATTTAGGAATCGATATTGAGCTGCTTCAAACCATTAATTTAACATATTTAAAATAACTATTCTTCTTCGTCTTACTGAAACTGGCATATGGGCATAACGGCAGTGCATTTGGAAGAATTCCTCAATTTTACATTTAGATATAAAGTCGATTTTCTTCTATATACACATTTAGCAATCGATATTGAGTTGCTTCACATCATTTACTTCACTTATTTAAGTTAGTTAACCTTCATCATCTTGCTGAAGTGGACATAAAGCTATAATGGCAGTGCATTTCGAAAAATTCCACAATCTTATATTGAGGTATAAAGTAAATTTTCTTGTATATATACATTTAACAATCGATATTGTGTTGCTGCAAATCATTAATTTAACATATTTAAGTTAATTTACCTTCTTCATCTTACTGAATGGACATATAGCCATAATGGCAGTGCATTTGGAAGAATTCCACAATTTTATATTTAGATATAAAGTCGATTTTCTTGTATATACACACTTAGCAATCGATATTGAGTTGCTGCAAATCATAAATTTAACATATTTAAGTTAATTTAACTTCTTCATCTTACTGAAGTGGACATACAACCATAACGACAGTGCATTTGGAAGAATTCCACAAGCTTTTATTAAGGTATAAAGTCGATTTCCCTTACATATATACACATTTAAGAATCGATATTGAGTTGCTTCAAACCACTAAATTAACATATTTAAATTAATTATTCTTCTACGTCTTACTGAAGCTGACATATGGCCATAACGGCAGTGCATTTGGAATAATTCCTCAATTTTATATTTAGATATAAAATCGATTTTCTTGTATATACACATTTAGCAATCGATATTGAGTTGCTGTAAATCATTAGTTTAACATATTTCAGTTATTTAACCTTCTTCACCTTACTGAAGTGGACATATAGCCATAATGGCAGAGAATTTGGAAGAATTCCCCAATCTTATATTGAGGTATAAAGTCGATTTTTTTGTATATACATATCTAGCAATCGACGCTGAGTTGCTTCAAATCATTGACTTCACTTATTTAAGTTAATTAACCTTCTTCACCTTACTGAAGTCGACATATAGCCATAACGGCAGTACATTTGGAAGAATTCCACAATCTTATATTAAGGTATGAAGTCGATTTTCTTGTATATACACATTTAGCAATCGACATTGAGTTGCTGTAAATCATTAGTTTAACATATTTCAGTTATTTAACCTTCGTCACCTTACTGAAGTGGACAAATAGCCATAACGGCAGTGCATTTGGAAGAATTATACAATCTTATAATAAGATATAAAGTCAATTTTCTTGTATATACACATTTAGCAATCGATATTGAGTTGCTGCAAATCATTAATTTAACATATTTAAGTTAATTTACCTTCCCCATCTTACTGAAGTGGACATATAGCCATAACGGCAGTTTATTTGGAAGAATTCCACAATCTTATATTAAGATATAAAGTCGATTTTCTTGTATATTCACATTGAGCGATCGATATTTAGTTGCTATAAATCATTAGTTTAACATATTTCAGTTAATTAACCTTCTTCATCTTACTGAAGTGGACATATAGCAATAACGGCAGAGCATTTGGAAGAATTCCACAATCTTATATTTAGATATAATGTCGATTTTCTTGTATATACACATTTAGCAATCGATATTGAGTTGCTGTAAATCATTAGTTTAACATATTTAAGTTAATTTACCTTCCTCATCTTACTGAAGTTGACATAAAGCCATAACGGCCGTACATTTGGAAGAATTCCACAATCTTATATTTAGATATAATGTCGATTTTCGTGTATATACACATTTAGCAATCGATATTGAGTTGCTGTAAATCATTAGTTTAACATATTTAAGTTATTTTACCTTCTTCATCTTACTGAAGTGGACATATAGCCATAACGGCAAAGCATTTGGAAGAATTCCACAATCTTATAAAAAGATATAAAGTCAATTTTCTTGTATATACACATTTAGCAATCGATTTTGAGTTGCTGCAAATCATTAATTTAACATATTTAAGTTAATTTACCTTCCCCATCTTACTGAAGTGGACATATAGCCATAACGGCAGTTTATTTGGAAGAATTCCACAATCTTATATTAAGGTATAAAGTCGATTTTCTTGTATATTCACATTGAGCGATCGATATTTAGTTGCTATAAATCATTAGTTTAACATATTTCAGTTAATTAACCTACTTCACCTTATTGAAGTGGACATATAGCCATAACGGCAGTGCATTTGGAAGAATTCCACAATCTTATATTGAGGTATAAATTCAGTTTTCTTGTATATACACTCTTAGGAACCGACATTGAGTTGCTTCAAATCATTAGTTAAACATATTTAAGTAATTTACCTTTTTCTTCTTACTGAAGTTGACGCAAAGCCATAACGGCAGAGCATTTGGAAGAATTCCACAATCTTATATTGAGTTATAAAGTCAATTTTCTTTAATATACACATTAAGCAATCAATATTGAGTTGCTGCAAATCATTAATTTAACATATTTAAGTAATTTACCTTCTTTATCTTACTGAAGTTGAC
>NW_024395790.1:0-6350 GCF_016617805.1 Bactrocera tryoni
AGCTGCTAGAGCGTTTAAAAAGTTGAAACAAACATGTGATTTTTCTCAAAACACTACATTTGTTTGTGAACACTATTGCCAGGCTCCTGGTAGGGATAGAAAACAGGTTGAGGGCTTTCTAAAGGCTCCTTTAATTATCTAACCGATGCTGTTTATTTGACCCACCCACATCGAATACTTTAGCTGCTAGGGCGTTTACAAAGTTGAAACAAACATGTGATTTTTCTCAAAACACTACATTTGTTTGTGAACACTATTGCCAGGCTCCTGGTAGGGATAGAAAACAGGTTGAGGCTTTTCTAAAAGCTCCTTAAATTATCTAACCGATGCTCTTTATTTTACCCACCTGCGTCGAACAGTTTAGCCGCTAGAGCGTTTAAAAAGTTGAAACAAACATGTGTTTTTTCTCAAAACACTACATTTGTTTGTGAACACTATTGCCACGCTCCTGTTAGGGATAGAAAACAGGTTGAGGCTTTTCTAAAAGCTCCTTAAATTATCAAACCGATGCTGTTTATTTTACCCACCTACGTCGAATACTTCAGCCGCTAGAGCGTTTACAAAGTTGAAACAAACATGTGATTTTTCTCAAAACACTACATTTGTTTGCGAACACTATTGCCGCGCTCCTGGTAGGGATAGAAAACGGGTTGAGGGCTTTTCTAAAAGATCCTTAAATTATCTAACCGATGCTATTTATTTGACCCACCTACATCGAATGCTTTAGCAGCTAGGGCGTTTACAAAGTTGAAACAAACATGTGATTTTTCTCAAAACACTACATTTGTTTGCGAACACTATTGCCAGGCTCCTGGTAGGGATAGAAAACAGGTTGAGGGCTTTTCTAAAAGCCCCTTAAATTATCTAACCGATGCTATTTACTTGACCCACCTGCGTCGAATACTTTAGCCGCTAGAGCGTTTACAAAGTTGGAACAAACATGTGATTTTTCTCAAAACACTTCATTTGTTTGTGAGCACTATTGCCTCGCTCCTGGTAGCGATAGAAAACAGGTTGAGAGCTTTTCTAAAAGATCCTTAAATTATCTAACCGATGCTATTTATTTGACCCACCTACATCGAATACTTTAGCCGCTAGAGCGTTTACAAAGTTGAAACAAACATGTGATTTTTCTCAAAACACTACATTTGTTTACCAGGCTCCTGGAAGGAATAGAAAACAGGTTGAGTGCGTTTCTAAAGGCTCCTTAAATTATCTAACCGCTGCTATTTACATGACTCACCGACGTCGAATACTTTAGCTGCTAGGGCGTTTACAAAGTTGAAACAAACATGTGATTTTTCTCAAAACACTACATTTGTTTGTGAGCACTATTGCCTCGCTCCTTGTAGGAACAGAAAATAAGTTGAGGGCTTTTCTAAAAGCTCTTTAAATTAACTAACCGATGCTATCTATTTGACCCACCTATGTCGAATACTTTAGCTGCCAGAGCGTTTACAAAGTTGAAACAAACATGTGATTTTTCTCAAAACACTACATTTGTTTGTGAACATTATTGCCACGCTCCTGGTAGGGATAGAAAATAGGTTGATGGTCTTCCTGAAAGCGCTTTAAATTATCTAACCGATACTCTTTATTTTACCCGCCTGCGTCGAATACTTTAGCCGCCAGAGCGTTTACAAAGTTGAAACAAACATGTGATTTTTCTCAAAACACTACATTTGTTTGCCAGGCTCCAGGTAGGAATAGAAAATAGGTTGAAGGCTTTTCTAAAAGCTCCTCAAATTATCCAACCGGTGCTATTTATTTGACCCACCTACGTCGAATACTTTAGCCGCTAGAGCGTTTACAAAGTTGAAACAAACATGTGATTTTTCTCAAAATACTACATTTGTTTGCGAACACTATTGCCTCGCTCCTGGTAGGGATAGAAAACAGGTTGAGGGCTTTTCTAAAAGATCCTTAAATTATCTAACCGATGCTATTTATTTGACCCACCTACATCGAATAATTTAGCCGCTAGAGCGTTTACAAAGTTGAAACAAATATGTGATTTTTCTCAAAACACTACATTTGTTGCGAACACTATTGCCTCGCTCCTGGTAGGGATAGAGAATAAGTTGAGGGCTTTTCTAAAAGTCCTTAAATAATCTAACCGATGCTTTTTATTTGACCTACCTACGTCGAATACTTTCGCCGCTAGAGCGTTTAAAAAGTTGAAACAAACATGTGATTTTTCTCAAAACACTACATTTGTTTGTGAACATTATTGCGACGCTCCTGGTAGAGATAGAAAACAGGTTGATGGTTTTCCTGAAAGCGCTTTAAATTATCTAACCGATGCTCTTTATTTTACCCGCCTGCGTCGAATACTTCAGCCGCCAGAGCGTTTACAAAGTTGAAACAAACATGTGATTTTTCTCAAAACACTACATTTGTTCGCCAGGCTCCTGGTAGGCATAGAAAATAGGTTGAGGGCTTTTCTAAAAGCTCCTTAAATTATCCAACCGATGCTTCTTATTTGACCCACCTACGTCGAATACTTTAGCCACTAGAGCGTTTGCAAAGTTGAAACAAACATGTGATTTTTCTCAAAACACTACATTTGTTTGTGAACATTATTGCCAGGCTCCTGGTAGGAATAGAAAATAGGTTGAGGGCTTTTCTAAAAGCTTCTTAAATTATCCAACCGATGCTATTTATTGGACCCACCTACATCGAATACTTCAGCCGCTAGAGCGTTTACAAAGTTGAAACAAACATGTGATTTTTCTCAAAACACTACATTTGTTTGCCAGGCTCCTGGTAGGAATAGAAAATAAGTTGAGGGCTTTTCTAAAAGCCCTTTAAATTAGCTAACCGATGCTATTTATATGACCCACCTATGTCGAATACTTTAGCCGCTAGAGCGTTTGCAAAGTTGAAACAAACATGTGATTTTTCTCAAAACACTACATTTGTTTGTGAACATTATTGCCACGCTCCTGGTAGGGATAGAAAATAGGTTGATGGTCTTCCTGAAAGCGCTTTAAATTATCTAACCGATACTTTTTATTTTATCCGCCTGCGTCTAATACTTTAGCCGCCAGAGCGTTTACAAAGTTGAAACAAACATGGGATTTTTCTCAGAACACTACATTTGTTTGCAAGACAAACATGTGATTTTTCTCAAAACACTACATTTGTTTGTGAACATTATTGCCACGCTCCTGGTAGAGATAGAAAATAGGTTGATGGTTTTCCTGAAAGCTCTTTAAATTATCTAACGGATGCTATTTATTGGACCCACCTACGTCGAATACTTCAGCCGCTAGAGCGTTTACAAAGTTGAAACAAACATCTGATTTTTCTCAAAACACTACATTTGTTTGCCAGGCTCCTGGTAGGAATAGAAAATAAATTGAGGGCTTTTCTAAAAGCTCTTTAATTTAACTAACCGATGCTTTTTATATAACCCACCTATGTCGAATACTTTAGCCGCTAGAGCGTTTGCAAAGTTGAAACAGACATGTGATTTTTCTCAAAACACTACATTTGTTTGTGAACATTATTCCCACGCTCCTGGTAAAGATAAAAAATAGGTTGAGAGTTTCTCTGAAAGCTCTTTAAACTATCTAACCGATGCTCTTTATTTTACCCGCCTGCGTCGAATACTTTAGCCGCCAGAGCGTTTACAAAGTTGAAACAAACATGTGATTTTTCTCAAAACACTACATTTGTTTGCAAGGCTCCTGGTAGGAATAGAAAATAGGTTGAAGGCTTTCGTGAAAGCACTTCAAATTATCCAACCGATGCTATTTTATTTACCCACCTGCGTCGAATACTTTAGCCGCTAGAGCGTTTGCAAAGTTGAAACAAACATGTGATTTTTCTCAAAACACTACATTTGTTAGCCAGGCTTTTGGAAGGAATAGGAAAAAGGTTGAAGGCTTTTCTAAAAGCTCCTTAAATTATCCAACCGATGCTATTTATATGACACACCTATGTCGAATACTTTAGCCGCTAGAGCGTTTGCAAAGTTGAAACAAACATGTGATTTTTCTCAAAACACTACATTTGTTTGTGAACATTATTGCCACGCTCCTGGTAAAGATAGAAAATAGGTTGAAGGCTTTCCTGAAAGCTCCTTAAATTATCTAACCGATGCTCTTTATTTTACCCGCCTGCTTCGAATACTTTAGCCGCCAGAGCGTTTACAAAGTTGAAACAAACATGTGATTTTTCCCAAAACACTACATTTGTTTGCAAGGCTCCTGGTTGGAATAGAAAATAGGTTGAAGGCTTTCCTGAAAGCACTTTAAATTATCTAACCGGTGGTCTTTATTTTACCCACCTGCGTCGAACAGTTTAGCCGCTAGAGCGTTTACAAAGTTGAAGCAAACATGTGATTTTTCTCAAAACACTACATTTGTTTGCCAGGTTTTTGGTAGGAATAGGAAAAAGGTTGAAGGCTTTTCTAGAAGCTCCTTAAAATATCCAACCGATGCTATTTATTTGACCCACCTACGTCGAATACTTCAGCCGCTAGAGCGTTTACAAAGTTGAAACAAACATACGATTTTTCTCAAAACACTACATTTTCTTGCCAGGCTCCTGGTAGGATTAGAAAATAGGTTGAGGGCTTTTCTAAAAGCTCCCTAAATTATCCAACCGATGCTATTTATTTGACCCACCTGCGTCGAATACTTTAGCCGCCAGAGCGTTTACAAAGTTGAAACAAACATGTGATTTTTCTCAAAACACTACATTTGTTGTGAGCACTATTGCCAGGCTTCTGGTAGGAATAGAAAATAGGTTGAGGGCTTTTCTAAAAGCTCCTTAAATTATCCAACCGATGCTATTTATTTGACCCACCTACGTCGAATACTTCAGCCGCTAGAGCGTTTATAAAGTTGAAACAAACATGTGATTTTTCTCAAAACACTACATTTGTTTGCCAGGCTCCTGGTAGGAATAGAAAATAAGTTGAGGGTTTTTCTAAAAGCTCTTTAAATTATCTAACCGGGGGTCTTTATTTTACCCACCTCCATCGAATACTTTAGCCGCTAGAGCGTTTGCAAAGTTGAAACAAACATGTGATTTTTCTCAAAACACTACATTTGTTTGTGAACATTATTGCCACGCTCCTGGTAGGGATAGAAAATAGGTTGATGATCTTCCTGAAAGCGCTTTAAATTATCTAACCGATACTCTTTATTTTACCCGCCTGCGTCGAATACTTTAGCCGCCAGAGCGTTTACAAAGCTGAAACAAACATGTGATTTTTCTCAAAACACTACACTTGTTTGCCAGGCTCCTGGTAGGAATAGAAAATTGGTTGAAGGCTTTCCTGAAAGCTCTTTAAATTATCTAACCGATGCTATTTATTTGACCCGCCTGCGTCGAATACTTTAGCCGCCAGAGCGTTTACAAAGTTGAAACAAACATGTGATTTTTCTCAAAACACTTCATTTGTTTGTGAGAACTATTGCCTCGCTGCTAGTAGGGATAGAAAACAGGTTGAGAGCTTTTCTAAAAGATCCTTAAATTATCAAACCGATGATATTTATTTGACCCACCAACATCGAATACTTTTGCCGCTAGAGCGTTTACAAAGTTGAAACAAACATGTGATTTTTCAAAACACTACATTTGTTTGCGAACACTATTGCCTCGCTCCTGGTAGGGATAGAAAACAGGTTGAGGGCTTTTCTAAAAGCTCCTTAAATTATCTAACCGATGCTGTTTATTTGACCCACCTGCGTCGAATACTTTAGCCGCTAGAGCGTTTACAAAGTTGAAACAAACATGTGATTTTTCTCAAAACACTACATTTGTTTACCAGGCTCCTGGAAGGAATAGAAAACAGGTTGAGTGCGTTTCTAAAGGCTCCTTAAATTATCTAACCGCTGCTATTTACATGACTCACCGACGTCGAATACTTTAGCCGCTAGAGCGTTTGCAAAGTTGAAACAAACGTGTGATATTTCTCAAAACACTACATTTGTTTGTGAAAATTATTGTTACGCTCCTGGTAGAGATAAAAAATAGGTTGAGGATTTTCCTGAAAGCTCTTTAAATTATCTAACCGATGCTATTTATTTGACCCACCTGCGTCGAATACTTTAGCCGCTAGAGCGTTTACAAAGTTGAAACAAACATGTGATATTTCTCAAAACACTACACTTGTTTGTGAACGCTTTTGCCACGCTCCTGATAGGGATAGAAAACAGGTTGAGAGCTTTTCTAAAATATCCTTAAACTATGTAACCGATGCTTTTTAATTGGCCCACCTACGTCGAACACTTTAGACGCTAGAGCGTTTACAAAGTTGAAACAAACATGTGATTTTTCTCAAAACGCTACATTTGTTTGCCAGGCTCCTGGTAGGAATAGAAAATAAGTTGAGG
>NW_024395791.1:0-26484 GCF_016617805.1 Bactrocera tryoni
TGATGTTAATGATTTGAAGAAATTCAATATCTATTGCTAAATATGTATATACAAGAAGATCTACTTCATACCTGATTGTCCAATTCTTCCGGATGCACTGCCATTATGGCTTTATGTCAACTTCAGCAAGATGAAGAAGGTAAATTAACTTAAATATTTGATGTTAATGATTTGAAGAAATTCAATATCTATTGCTAAATATGTATATACAAGAACATCTACTTTATACCTGATTGTCCAATTCTTCCGAATGCATTGCCGTTATGGCTTTATGTCCACTTCAGCAAGATGAAGAAGGTTAATTATCTTACATATTTGATGTTAATGATTTGAAGTAACTCAATATCGACTGCTAAATGTGTATATACATAAAAATCGACTTTATACCTGAATATAAGGTGGTCGAATTCTTCCAAATGCACTGCCGTTATGGCTTTATGTCATCTTCGGTAAGATGAAGGAGACTAGTTAACTTAAATAAGTTACATTCATGATTTAAAGCAACCCAATATCGCCTGCTAAATATGTATATACAAGAAAATCTGCTTTATACCTGAATGCAAGATTGTCTAATTCTTCCAAATGCACTGCCGTTATGGCTTTATGTCAACTTCAGCAAGATTGAGAAGGTTAATTACCTTAAATATTTGATGTTAATGATTTGAAGAAATTCAATATCGATTGCTAAATATGTATATACAAGAAAAGGTACTTTATACCTGATTGCATAATTCTTCCGAATGCACTGCCGTTATGGCTTTATGTCATCTTCGGTAAAATGAAGGAGGCTAGGTAACTTAAATAAGTTACATTAATGATTTAAAGCAACTCAATATCGACTGCTAAAAGTGTATATGTAAGAAAATCGACTTTATAACTAAATATAAGATTGTCGAATTCTTCCAAATGCACTGCCGTTATGGCTTTATGTCATCTTCGGTAAGATGAAGGAGGCTAGTTAACTTAAATAAGTTACATTAATGATTTAAAGCAAATCAATATCGATTGCTAAATATGTATATACAAGAAAATCTGCTTTATACCAGAATGTAAGATTGTCTAATTCTTCCAAATGCACTGCCGTTATGGCTTTATGTCAACTTCAGCAAGATGGAGAAGGTTAATTACCTTAAATATTTGATGCTAATGATTTGAAGAAATTCAATATCTATTGCTAAATATGTATATACAAGAAAATCTGCTTTATACCTGATCGTCTAATTCTTCCGAATGCACTGCCGTTATGGCTTTATGTCAACTTCAGCAAGATGAAGAAGGTTAATTACCTTAAATATTTGACATTTATGATTTAAAGCAACTCAATATTGACTGCTAAATGTGTATATACAAGGAAATTTACTTTATACCTGATTGTCTAATTCTTCCGATTACACTGCCGTTATGGTTTTATGTCAACTTCAGCAAGATGAAGAAGGTTAGTTACCTTAAATATTTGATGTTAATGATTTGAAGAAAATCAATATCTATTGCTAAATATGTATATACAAGAAAATCTGCTTTATACCTGATTGTCTAATTCTTGCGAATGCACTGCCGTTATGGCTTTATGTCAACTTCAGCAAGATGAAGAAGGTTAATTACCTTAAAAATTTGACATTTATGATTTAAAGCAACTCAATATTGACTGCTAAATGTGTATATACAAGGATATTTACTTTATACCTGATTGTCTAATTCTTCCGATTGCACTGCCGTTATGGTTTTATGTCAACTTCAGTAAGATGAAGAAGGTTAGTTACCTTAAATATTTGATGTTAATGATTTGAAGAAAATCAATATCTATTGCTAAATATGTATATACAAGAAAATCTGCTTTATACCTGATTGTCTAATTCTTCCGAATGCACTGCCGTTATGGGTTTTTGTCAACTTCAGCAAGATGAAGAAGGTTAATTACCTTATATATTTGATGTTAATGGTTTGAAGAAATTCAGTATCTATTGCTAAATATGTATATACAAGAAGATCGATTTTATACCTGAATACAAGATTGTCCAATTCTTCCGAATGCACTGCCGTTATGGCCTTATGTCACCTTCAGCAAGATGAAGAAGGTTAATTATCTTACATATTTGATATTTATGATTTAAAGCAACTCAATATTGACTGCTAAATGTGTATATACAAGAAAATCGACTTTATACCTGAATATAAGATTGTCTATTTCTTCCGAATGCACTGCCGTTATGGCTTTATGTCAACTTCAGTAAAATCAAGAAGGTTAACTAACTTAACTATTTGATGTTAATGATTTGAAGCAACTCAATATCGACAACCAAATGTGTATATACAAGAAAATCGACTTTATACCTTAATATAAGATTATCGAATTCTTCCAAATGCACTGCCGTTATGGCTTTATGTCAACTTCAGCATGATGGAGAAGGTTAATTATCTTAAATATTTGATGTTAATGATTTGAAGCAACTCATCATCGACTGCTGAATGTGTATATACAAGAAAATCGACTTTATACCTGAATATAAGATTGTCGAATTCTTCCAAGTGCACTGCCGTTATGGCTTTATGTCAACCTCGATAAGATGAAGAAGGCTAATTATCTTAAATATTTGATGTTAATGATTTGAAACAACTCAACACCGACTGCTAAATGTGTGTATACAAGAAAATCGTCTTTATACCTGAATATAAGATTGTCGAATTCTTCCAAATGCACTGCCGTTATGGTTTTATGACAACTTCAGCAAGATGAAGAAGGCTAATTAACTTAAATATTTGATGTTAATGATTTGAAGAAATTCAATACCTATTGTTAAATATGTATATACAAGAAGATCTACTTCATACCTGATTGTCCAATTCTTCCGAATGCACTGCCGTTATGGCTTTATGTCAACTTCAGCAAGATGAAGAAGGTTAATTATCTTAAATATTTGATATTATTGATTTAGAGCAACTCACTATTGACTGCTAAATGTGTATATACAAGAAAATCGACTTTATAGCTGAATATAAGATTGTCTATTTCTTCTGAATGCACTGCCGTTATGGCTTTATGTCAACTTCAGCAAGATGAAGAAGGTTAATTATCTTACATATTTGATATTAATGATTTAAAGCAACTCAATATTGACTGCTAAATGTGTATATACAAGGAAATCTACTTTATACCTGATTGTCTAATTCTTCCGAATGCACTGCCGTTATGGCTTTATGTCAACTTCAGCAAGATGAAGAAGGTTAATTATCTTACATATTTGATATTAATAATTTAAAGCAACTCAATATTGACTGCAAAATGTGTGTATACAAGGAAATCTACTTTATAGCTGATTGTCTAATTCTTCCAAATGCACTGCCGTTATGGCTTTATGTCAACTTCAGCAAGATGGAGAAGGTTAATTACCTTAAATATTTGATGTTAATGATTTGAAGAAATTCAATATCTATTGCTAAATATGCATATACAAGAAAATCTTCTTTATACCTGATTGCATAATTCTTCCGAATGCACTGCCGTTATGGCTTTATGTCAACTTCAGCAAGATGAAGAAGGTTAATTATCTTAAATATTTGATATTAATGATTTAAGGCAACTCAATATTGACTGCTAAATGTGTGTATACAAGAAAATCGACTTTATAGCTGAATATAAGATTGTCTATTTCTTCCGAATGCACTGCCGTTATGGCTTTATGTCAACTTCAGCAAGATGGAGAAGGTTAATTACCTTAAATATTTGATGTTAATGATTTGAAGAAATTCAATATCTATTGCTAAATATGCATATACAAGAAAATCTACTTTATACCTGATTGTCTAATTCTTCCGAATGCACTGCCGTTATGGCTTTATGTCAACTTCAGCAAGATGAAGAAGGTTAATTATCTTAAATATTTGATATTAATGATTTAAAGCAACTCAATATTGACTGCTAAATGTGTATATACAAAGAAATCTACTTTATACCTGAATGTAAGATTGTCTAATTCTTCCAAATGCACTGCCGTTATGGCTTTATGTCAACTTCAGCAAGATGAAGAAGGTTAATTACCTTAAATATTTGATGTTAATGATTTGAAGAAATTCAATATCTATTGCTAAATATGCATATACAAGAAAATCTACTTTATACCTGATTGCATAATTCTTCGGAATGCACTGCCGTTATGGCTTTATGTCAACTTCAGCAAGATGAAGAAGGTTAATTATCTAAAATATTTGATATTAATGATTTAAAGCAACTCAATATTGACTGCTAAATGTGTATATACAAGGAAATCTACTTTATACCTGATTGTCTAATTCTTCCGAATGCACTGCCGTTATGGCTTTATGTCAACTTCAGCAAGATGAAGAAGGTTAATTATCTTAAATATTTGATGTTAATGATTTGAGGAAATTCAATATCTATTGCTAAATATGTATATACAAGAACATCTACTTTATACCTGATTGTCCAATTCTTCCGAATGCATTGCCGTTATGGCTTTATGTCCACTTCAGCAAGATGAAGAAGGTTAATTATCTTACATATTTGATGTTAATGATTTGAAGTAACTCAATATCGACTGCTAAATGTGTATATACATAAAAATCGACTTTATACCTGATTATAAGGTGGTCGAATTCTTCCAAATGCACTGCCGTTATGGCTTTATGTCATCTTCGGTAAGATGAAGGAGACTAGTTAACTTAAATAAGTTGCATTCATGATTTAAAGCAACCCAATATCGCCTGCTAAATATGTATATACAAGAAAATCTGCTTTATACCTGAATGCAAGATTGTCTAATTCTTCCAAATGCACTGCCGTTATGGCTTTATGTCAACTTCAGCAAGATGGAGAAGGTTAATTACCTTAAATATTTGATGTTAATGATTTGAAGAAATTCAATATCGATTGCTAAATATGTATATACAAGAAAAGGTACTTTATACCTGATTGCATAATTCTTCCGAATGCACTGCCGTTATGGCTTTATGTCATCTTCGGTAAAATGAAGGAGGCTAGGTAACTTAAATAAGTTACATTAATGATTTAAAGCAACTCAATATCGACTGCTAAAAGTGTATATGTAAGAAAATCGACTTTATAACTAAATATAAGATTGTCGAATTCTTCCAAATGCACTGCCGTTATGGCTTTATGTCATCTTCGGTAAGATGAAGGAGGCTAGTTAACTTAAATAAGTTACATTCATGATTTAAAGCAACCCAATATCGCCTGCTAAATATGTATATACAAGAAAATCTGCTTTATACCTGAATGTAAGATTGTCTAATTCTTCCAAATGCACTGCCGTTATGGCTTTATGTCAACTTCAGCAAGATGGAGAAGGTTAATTACCTTAAATATTTGATGCTAATGATTTGAAGAAATTCAATATCTATTGCTAAATATGTATATACAAGAAAATCTGCTTTATACCTGATCGTCTAATTCTTCCGAATGCACTGCCGTTATGGCTTTATGTCAACTTCAGCAAGATGAAGAAGGTTAATTACCTTAAATATTTGACATTTATGATTTAAAGCAACTCAATATTGACTGCTAAATGTGTATATACAAGGAAATTTACTTTATACCTGATTGTCTAATTCTTCCGATTGCACTGCCGTTATGGTTTTATGTCAACTTCAGCAAGATGAAGAAGGTTAGTTACCTTAAATATTTGATGTTAATGATTTGAAGAAAATCAATATCTATTGCTAAATATGTATATACAAGAAAATCTGCTTTATACCTGATTGTCTAATTCTTGCGAATGCACTGCCGTTATGGCTTTATGTCAACTTCAGCAAGATGAAGAAGGTTAATTACCTTAAAAATTTGACATTTATGATTTAAAGCAACTCAATATTGACTGCTAAATGTGTATATACAAGGATATTTACTTTATACCTGATTGTCTAATTCTTCCGATTGCACTGCCGTTATGGTTTTATGTCAACTTCAGTAAGATGAAGAAGGTTAGTTACCTTAAATATTTGATGTTAATGATTTGAAGAAAATCAATATCTATTGCTAAATATGTATATACAAGAAAATCTGCTTTATACCTGATTGTCTAATTCTTCCGAATGCACTGCCGTTATGGGTTTTTGTCAACTTCAGCAAGATGAAGAAGGTTAATTACCTTATATATTTGATGTTAATGGTTTGAAGAAATTCAGTATCTATTGCTAAATATGTATATACAAGAAGATCGATTTTATACCTGAATACAAGATTGTCCAATTCTTCCGAATGCACTGCCGTTATGGCCTTATGTCACCTTCAGCAAGATGAAGAAGGTTAATTATCTTACATATTTGATATTTATGATTTAAAGCAACTCAATATTGACTGCTAAATGTGTATATACAAGAAAATCGACTTTATACCTGAATATAAGATTTTCTATTTCTTCCGAATGCACTGCCGTTATGGCTTTATGTCAACTTCAGTAAAATCAAGAAGGTTAACTAACTTAACTATTTGATGTTAATGATTTGAAGCAACTCAATATCGACAACCAAATGTGTATATACAAGAAAATCGACTTTATACCTAAATATAAGATTATCGAATTCTTCCAAATGCACTGCCGTTATGGCTTTATGTCAACTTCAGCAAGATGGAGAAGGTTAATTACCTTAAATATTTGATGCTTATGATTTGAAGCAACTCAATATCGACTGCTAAATGTGTATATACAAGCAAATCGACTTTAAGATTGTCGAATTCCTCCAAATGCACTGCCGTTATGGCTTTATGCAAACTTCAGCAAGATGAAGAAGGTTAATTATCTAAAATATTTGTTGTTAATGATTTGAAGCAACTCAATATCGACTACTTAATGTGTATATACAAGAAAATCGACTTTATACCTGAATATAAGGTGTTCGAATTCTTCCAAATGCACTGCCGTTATGGCTTTATGTCAACTTCAGCAAGATGAAGAAGGCTAATTGTCTAAAATATTTGATGTTAATGATTTAAAGCAACTCAATATCGACTGGTAAATGTGTATATACAAGAAAATCTACTTTATACCTGAACACAAATTTATCGAATTCTTCCAAATGCACTGCCGTCATGGCTTTATGTCAACTTCAGTAAAATGAAGAACGTTAAATAACTTAAATATTTGATGTTAAAGACTTGAAGCAACTCAATGTCAACTGCTAAATGTGTATATACAAGAAAATCGACTTTATACCTGAATATAAGATTGTCGAATTCTTCCAAATGCACTGCCGTTATGGCTTTATGTCAACTTTAGCAAGATGAAGAAGGCTAATTAACTTAAATATTTGATGTTAATGATTTGAAAAAATTCAATATCTATTACTAAATATGTATATGCAAGCAAATCTACTTTATACCTGATTGTCCAATTCTTCCGAATGCACTGCCGTTATGGCTTTATGTCAACTTCAGCATGATGAAGAAGGTTAATTATCTTAAATATTTGATGTTAATGATTTGAAAAAATTCAATATCTATTACTAAATATGTATATACAAGCAAATCTACTTTATACCTGATTGTCCAATTCTTCCGAATGCACTGCCGTTATGGCTTTATGTCAGCTTCAGCAAGATGAAGAAGGTTAATTATCTAAAATATTTGATGCTAATGATTTAAAGCAACTCAATATTGACTACTAAATATGTATATACAAGAAAATCGACTTTATACCTGAATATAAGATTGTCTATTTCTTCCGAATGCACTGCCGTTATGGCTTTGTGTCAACTTCAGCAAGATGAAGAAGGTAAATTATCTTAAATATTTGATATTAATGATTTAAAGCAACTCAATATTGACTGCTAAATGTGTATGCACAAGAAAACCGACTTTCTACCTGAATATAGGATTGTCGAATTCTTCCAAATGCACTACCGTCATGGCTTTCTGTCAACTTCAGCAAGATGAAGAAGGCTAATTATCTTAAATATTTGATGTTAATGATTTGAAGCAACTCAATATCGACTGCTAAATGTGTATATACAAGAAAATCGACTTTATACCTGAATATAAGATTGTCGAATTCTTCCAAATGCACTGCCGTTATGGCTTTATGTCAACTTTAGCAAGATGAAGAAGGCTAATTAACTTAAATATTTGATGTTAATGATTTGAAGCAACTCAATGTCAACTGCTAAATGTGTATATACAAGAAAATCGACTTTATACCTGAATATAAGATTGTCGAATTCTTCCAAATGCACTGCCGTTATGGCTTTATGTCAACTTTAGCAAGATGAAGAAGGCTAATTAACTTAAATATTTGATGTTAACGATTTGAAAAAATGCAATATCTATTACTAAATATGTATATACAAGCAAATCTACTTTATACAGGATTGTCTAATTCTTCCGAATGCACTGTTGTTATGGCTTTATGTCAACTTCAGCAAGATGGAGAAGGTTAATTATCTTAAATATTTGATGTTAATGATTTGAAGCAACTCAATATCGATTGCTAAATATGTATAGACAAGAACATCTACTTTATACCTGATTGTCCAATTCTTCCGAGTGCACTGCCGTTATGGCTTTATGTCAACTTCAGCAAGATGAAGAAGGTTAATTATCTTAAATATTTGATGTCAATGATTTGAAGAAATTCAATATCTATTGCTAAATATGTATATACAAGAATATCTACCTTATACCTGATTGTCCAATTTTTCCGAATGCACTGCCGTTGTGGCTTTATGTCAACTTCAGCAAGATGAAGAAGGGTAATTATCTAAAATATTTGATGTTAATGATTTAACGCAAATCAATATTGACTGCTAAATGTATATATACAAGAAAATTGACTTTATACCTGAATATAAGATTGTCTATTTCTTTCGAATGCACTGCCGTTATGGCTTTATGTCAACTACAGCAAGATGAAGAAGGTTAATTAACTTAAATATTTGATGTTAATGATTTGAAGAAATTCAATATCTATTGCTAAATATGTATATACAAGAAGATCTACTTTATACCTGATTGTCTAATTCTTCCAAATGCACTGCCGTTATGGCTTTATGCCAACTTCAGCCAGATGAAGACGGTTAGTTACCTTAAATATTTGATGTTAATGATTTGAAGAAATTCAATATCTATTGCTAAATATGTATATACAAGAAAATTTACTTTATACCTGATTGTCTAATACTTCCGAATGCACTGCCGTTATGGCTTTATGTCAACTTCAGCAAGATGAAGAAGGCTAATTAACTTAAATATTTGATATTAATGATTTAAAGCAACTCAATATTGACTGCTAAATGTGTATATGCAAGAAAATCTACTTTATACCTTATTGTCTAATTCTTCCAAATGCACTGCCGTTATGGCTTTATGCCAACTTCAGCAAGATGAAGAAGATTAATTATCTTAAATATTTGATATTAATGATTTAAAGCAACTCAATATTGTTTGCTAAATGGGTATATGCAAGAAAATCTACTTTATACCTGATTGTCTAATTCTTCCGAAAGCACTGCCGTTATGGCTTTATGTCAACTTCAGCAAGATGAAGAAGGCTAATTAACTTAAATATTTGACGTTAATGAATTGAAGAAATTCAATATCTACTGCTTAATATGTATATACAAGAAAATTTACTTTATACCTGATTGTCTAATTCTTCCGAATGCACTGCCGTTATGGCTTTATGTCAACTTCAGCAAGATGAAGAAGGTTAATTATCTTAAATATTTGATATTAATGATTTAAAGCAACTCAATATTGACTGCTAAATGTGTATATGCAAGAAAATCTACTTTATACCTGATTGTCTAATTCTTCCGAAAACACTGCCGTTATGGCTTTATGTCAACTTCAGCAAGATGAAGAAGGCTAATTAACTTAAATATTTGATGTTAATGAATTGAAGAAATTCAATATCTGTTGCTTAATATGTATATACAAGAAAATTTACTTTATACCTGATTGTCTAATTCTTCCGAATGCACTGCCGTTATGGCTTTATGTCAACTTCAGCAAGATGAAGAAGGTTAGTTACCTTAAATATCTGATGTTAATGATTTGAAGAAATTCAATATCTATTGCTAAATATGTATATACAAGAAAATTTACTTTATACCTGATTGTCTAATACTTCCGAATGCACTGCCGTTATGGCTTTATGTCAACTTCAGCAAGATGAAGAAGGTTAATTATCTTAAATATTTGATATTAATGATTTAAAGCAAATCAATATTGACTGCTAAATGTGTATATACAAGAAAATCTACTTTATACCTGATTGTCGAATTCTTCCAAATGCACTGCCGTTATGGCTTTATGTCAACTTCAAAAAGAAGAAGAATGTTAATTATCTTAAATATTTGATGTTAATTATTTGAAGCAACTCAATAGCGACTGCTAAATGTGTATGTACAAGAAAATCGACTTTATACCTGAATATAAGATTGTCGAATTCTTCCAAATTCACTGCCGTCATGGCTTTATGTCATCTTCAGAAAAATGAAGAAGGGTAATTAACTTAAATATTTGATGTTAATGATTTGAAGCAACTCAATATCGACTGCTTAGGGTGTATATACAAGAAAATCGACTTTATACCTGAATATAAGTTGTTCGAATTCTTCCAAATGCACTGCGGTTATGGCTTTATGTCAACTTCAGCAAGAAGAAGAAAGCTAGTTAACTTAAACATTTGATTTTAATGATTTGAAGCAACTCAATATCGACTGCTAAATGTGTATATACAAGAAAATCTACTTTATACCTGAACATAAATTTATCGAATTCTTCTAAATGCACTGCCGTCATGGCTTTATGTCAACTTCAGCAAGATGAAGAAGGCTAATTAACTTAAATATTTGATGTTAATGAATTGAAGAAATTCAATATCTATTGCTTAATATGTATATACAAGAAAATTTACTTTATACCTGATTGTCTAGTTCTTCCAAATGCACTGCCGTTATGGCTTTATGCCAACTTCAGCAAGATGAAGAAGGTTAATTATCTTAAATATTTGATATTAATGATTTAAAGCAACTCAATATTGACTGCAAAATGTGTATATGCAAGGAAATCTACTTTATACCTGATTGTCTAATTCTTCCGAAAGCACTGCCGTTATGGCTTTATGTCAACTTCAGCAAGATGAAGAAGGCTAATTAACTTAAATATTTGATGTTAATGAATTGAAGAAATTCAATATCTATTGCTAAATATGTATATAGAAGAAAATTTACTTTATACTTGATTGTCTAATTCTTCCGAATGCACTGCCGTTATGGCTTTATGCCAACTTCAGCAAAATGAAAAAGGTTAATTATCTTAAATATTTGATATTAATGATTTAAAGCAACTCAATATTGACTGCTAAATGTGTATATACAAGAAAATCTACTTTATACCTGAACATAAATTTATCGAATTCTTCTAAATGCACTGCCCTCATGGCTTTATGTCAACTTCAGCAAGATGAAGAAGGCTAATTAACTTAAATATTTGATGTTAATGAATTGAAGAAATTCAATATCTATTGCTTAATATGTATATACAAGAAAATTTACTTTATACCTGATTGTCTAATTCTTCCGAATGCACTGCCGTTATGGCTTTATGTCAACTTCAGCAAGAAGAAGAAGGCTAATTAACTTAAATATTTGATGTTAATGAATTGAAGAAATTCAATATCTATTGCTAAATATGTATATAGAAGAAAATTTACTTTATACTTGATTGTCTAATTCTTCCGAATGCACTGCCGTTATGGCTTTATGCCAACTTCAGCAAGATCAAAAAGTTAATTATCTTAAATATTTGATAATAATGATTTAAAGCAACTCAATATTGACTGCAAAATGTGTATCTGCAAGAAAATCTACTTTATACCTGATTGTCTAATTCTTCCGAAAGCACTGCCGTTATGGCTTTATGTCAACTTCAGCAAGATGAAGAAGGCTAATTAACTTAAATATTTGATGTTAATGAATTGAAGAAATTCAATATCTATTGCTAAATATGTATCTACAAGAAAATTTACTTTATACCTGATTGTCTAATTCTTTCGAATGCACTGCCGTTATGGCTTTATGCCAACTTCAGCAAGATGAAGAAGGCTAATTAACTTAAATATTTGATGTTAATGAATTGAAGAAATTCAATATCTATTGCTAAATATGTATCTACAAGAAAATTTACTTTATACCTGATTGTCTAATACTTCCGATTGCACTGCCGTTATGGCTTTATGTCAACTTCAGCAAGATGAAGAAGGTTAATTATCTTAAATATTTGATATTAATGATTTAAAGCAACTCAATATTGACTGCTAAATGTGTATATGCAAGAAAATCTACTTTATACCTTATTGTCTAATTCTTCCAAATGCACTGCCGTTATGGCTTTATGCCAACTTCAGCAAGATGAAGAAGATTAATTATCTTAAATATTTGATATTAATGATTTAAAGCAACTCAATATTGTTTGCTAAATGGGTATATGCAAGAAAATCTACTTTATACCTGATTGTCTAATTCTTCCGAAAGCACTGCCGTCATGGCTTTATGTCAACTTCAGCAAGATGAAGAAGGCTAATTAACTTAAATATTTGATGTTAATGATTTGAAGAAATTCAATATCTATTGCTAAATATGTATATACAAAAAAATTTACTTTATACCTGATTGTCTAATTCTTCCGAATGCACTGCCGTTATGGCTTTATGTCAACTTCAGCAAGATGAAGAAGGTTAATTATCTTAAATATTTGATATTAATGATTTAAAGCAACTCAATATTGACTGCAAAATGTGTATATGCAAGAAAATCTACTTTATACCAGATTGTCTAATTCTTCCGAAAGCACTGCCGTTATGGCTTTATGTCAACTTCAGCAAGATGAAGAAGGCTAATTAACTTAAATATTTGATGTTAATGAATTGAAGAAATTCAATATCTATTGCTTAATATGTATGAACAAGAAAATTTACTTTATACCTGATTGTCTAATTCTTCCAAATGCACTGCCGTTATGGCTTTATGTCAACTTCAACAAGATGAAGAAGGCTAATTAACTTAAATATTTGATGTTAATTATTTGAAGCAACTCAATATCGACTGCTAAATGTGTATATACAAGAAAATCGACTTTATACCTGAATATAAGATTGTCGAATTCTTCCAAATGCACTGCCGTCTTGGCTTTGTATCAACTTCAGTAAAATAGAGAAGACTAATTAACTAAAATATTTGATGTGATTGATTTGAAGCAACTCAATATCGACTGCTAAATGTGTATATACAAGAAAATCTACTTTATACCTGATTGTCGAATTCTTCCAAATGCACTGCCGTTATGGCTTTATGTCAACTTCAAAAAGAAGAAGAATGTTAATTATCTTAAATATTTGATGTTAATTATTTGAAGCAACTCAATAGCGACTGCTAAATGTGTATGTACAAGAAAATCGACTTTATACCTGAATATAAGATTGTCGAATTCTTCCAAATTCACTGCCGTCATGGCTTTATGTCATCTTCAGAAAAATGAAGAAGGGTAATTAACTTAAATATTTGATGTTAATGATTTGAAGCAACTCAATATCGACTGCTTAATGTGTATGTACAAGAAAATCGACTTTATACCTGAATATAAGTTGGTCGAATTCTTCCAAATGCACTGCGGTTATGGCTTTATGTCAACTTCAGCAAGAAGAAGAAAGCTAGTTAACTTAAACATTTGATTTTAATGATTTGAAGCAACTCAATATCGACTGCTAAATGTGTATATACAAGAAAATCTACTTTATACCTGAACATAAGTTTATCGAATTCTTCCAAATGCACTGCCGTCATGGCTTTATGTCAACTTCAGCAAGATGAAGAAGGCTAATTAACTTAAATATTTGATGTTAATGAATTGAAGAAATTCAATATCTATTGCTTAATATGTATATACAAGAAAATTTACTTTATACCTGATTGTCTAGTTCTTCCAAATGCACTGCCGTTATGGCTTTATGCCAACTTCAGCAAGATGAAAAAGGTTAATTATCTTAAATATTTCATATTAATGATTTAAAGCAACTCAATATTGACTGCAAAATGTGTATATGCAAGAAAATCTACTTTATACCTGATTGTCTAATTCTTCCGAAAGCACTGCCGTTATGGCTTTATGTCAACTTCAGCAAGATGAAGAAGGCTAATTAACTTAAATATTTGATGTTAATGAATTTGAAGAAATTCAATATCTATTGCTTAATATGTATATACAAGAAAATTTACTTTATACCTGATTGTCTAATTCTTCCGAATGCACTGCCGTTATGGCTTTATGCCAACTTCAGCAAGATGAAGAAGATTAATTATCTTAAATATTTGATATTAATGATTTAAAGCAACTCAATATTGACTGCAAAATGTGTATATGCAAGAAAATCTACTTTATACCTGATTGTCTAATTCTTCCGAAAGCACTGCCGTTATGGCTTTATGTCAACTTCAGCAAGATGAAGAAGGCTAATTAACTTAAATATTTGATGTTAATGAATTGAAGAATTTCAATATCTATTGCTTAATATGTATATACAAGAAAATTTACTTTATACCTGATTGTCTAATTCTTCCGAATGCACTGCCGTTATGACTTTATGTCAACTTCAGCAAGATGAAGAAGGTTAATTATCTTAAATATTTGATATTAAGGATTTGAAGAAATTCAATATCTATTGCTAAATATGTATATAAAAGAAAATCTACTTTATACCTGATTGTCTAATTCTTCCGAATGCACTGCCGTTATAGCTTTATGTCAACTTCAGCAAGATGAAGAAGGTCAGTTACCTTAAATATTTGATGTTAATGTTTTGAAAAAATTCAATATCTATTGCTAAATGTGTATATACAAGAAAATCTACTTTATATCTGATTGTCGAATTCTTCCAAATGCACTGCCGTTATGGCTTTATGTCAACTTCAGCAAGAAGAAGAAGGCTAATTAACTTAAATATTTGATGCTAATGATTTAAAGCAACTCAATATCGACTGCTAAATGTGTATATACAAGAAAATCTACTTTACACCTGAACATAAATTTATCGAATTCTTCCAAATGCACTGCCGTCATGGCTTTATGTCAACTTCAACATGATGAAGAAGGCTAATTAACTTAAATATTTGATGTTAATGAATTGAAGAAATTCAATATCTATTGCTTAATATGTATATACAAGAAAATTTACTTTATACCTGATTGTCTAATTCTTCCGAATGCACTGCCGTTATGGCTTTATGCCAACTTCAGCAAGATGAAGAAGATTAATTATCTTAAATATTTGATATTAATGATTTAAAGCAACTCAATATTGACTGCTAAATGTGTATATGCAAGAAAATCTACTTTATACTTGATTGTCTAATTCTTTCGAAAGCACTGCCGTTATGGCTTTATGTCAACTTCAGCAAGATGAAGAAGGCTAATTAACTTAAATATTTGATGTTAATGAATTGAAGAAATTCAATATCTATTGCTTAATATGTATATACAAGAAAATTTATTTTATTCCTGATTGTCTAATTCTTCCGAATGCACTGCCGTTATGGCTTTATGTCAACTTCAGCAAGATGAAGAAGGTAAATTATCTTAAATATTTGATATTAATGATTTGAAGCAACTCAATATCGACTGCTAAATGTGTATATACAAGAAAATCTACTTTATACCTAAACATAAATTTATCGAATTCTTCTAAATGCACTGCCGTTATGGCTTTATGTCAACTTCAATAAGATGAAGAAGGTTAATTATCTTAAATATTTGATATTAATGATTTAAAGCAACTCAATATTGACTGCTAAATGTGTATATGCAAGAAAATCGACTTTATACCTGAATATAAGATTGTCTAATTCTTCCAAATGCACTGCCGTTATGGCTTTATGTCAACTTCAACAAGATGAAGAAGGCTAATTAACTTAAATATTTGATGTTAATGAATTGAAGAAATTCAATATCTATTGCTTAATATGTATATACAAGAAAATTTACTTTATACCTGATTGTCTAATTCTTCCGAATGCACTGCCGTTATGGCTTTATGTCAACTTCAATAAGATGAAGACGGTTAGTTACCTTAAATATTTGATATTAATGATTTAAAGCAACTCAATATTGACTGCAAAATGTGTATATGCAAGAAAATCTACTTTATACCTGATTGTCTAATTCTACCGAAAGCACTGCCGTTATGGCTTTATGTCAACTTCAGCAAGAGGAATAAGGCTAATTAACTTAAATATTTGATGTTAATGAATTGAAGAAATTCAATATCTATTGCTTAATATGTATGTACAAGAAAATTTACTTTATACCTGATTGTCTAATTCTTCCGAATGCACTGCCGTTATGGCTTTATGTCAACTTCAGCCAGATGAAGAAGGTTAGTTACCTTAAATATTTGATGTTAATGATTTGAAGAAATTCAATATCTATTGCTAAATATGTATATACAAGAAAATTTACTTTATACCTGATTGTCTAATACTTCCGAATGCACTGTCGTTATGGCTTTATGTCAACTTCAGCAAGATGAAGAAGGCTAATTAACTTAAATATTTGATATTAATGATTTAAAGCAACTCAATATTGACTGCTAAATGTGTATATGCAAGAAAATCTACTTTATACCTTATTGTCTAATTCTTCCGAATGCACTGCCGTTATGGCTTTATGCCAACTTCAGCAAGATGAAGAAGATTAATTATCTTAAATATTTGATATTAATGATTTAAAGCAACTCAATATTGTTTGCTAAATGGGTATATGCAAGAAAATCTACTTTATACCTGATTGTCTAATTCTTCCGAAAGCACTGCCGTTATGGCTTTATGTCAACTTCAGCAAGATGAAGAAGGCTAATTAACTTAAATATTTGACGTTAATGAATTGAAGAAATTCAATATCTACTGCTTAATATGTATATACAAGAAAATTTACTTTATACCTGATTGTCTAATTCTTCCAAATGCACTGCCGTTATGGCTTTATGCCAACTTCAGCAAGATGAAGAAGGTTAATTATCTTAAATATTTGATATTAATGATTTAAAGCAACTCAATATTGACTGCAAAATGTGTATATGCAAGAAAATCTACTTTATACCTGATTGTCGAATTCTTCCAAATACACTGCCGTTATGGCTTTATGTCAACTTCAGCAAGATGAAGAAGGCTAATTAACTTAAATATTTGATGTTAATGAATTGAAGAAATTCAATATCTATTGCTAAATATGTATATACAAGAAAATTTACTTTATACCTGATTGTCTAAATTCTTCCAAATGCACTGCCGTTATGGCTTTATGTCAACTTCAGCAAGAAGAAGAAGGCTTACTAACTTAAATATTTGATGCTAATGATTTGAAGCAACTCAATATCGACTGCTAAATGTGTATATACAAGAAAATCTACTTTATACCTGAACATAAATTTATCGAATTCTTCCAAATACACTGCCGTCATGGCTTTATGTCAACTTCAGCAAGATGAAGAAGGCTAATTACCTTAAATATTTGATTTTAATGAATTGAAGAAATTCAATATCTATTGCTAAATATGTATATACAAGAAAATTTACTTTATACCTGATTGTCGAATTCTTCCAAATGCACTGCCTTTATGGCTTTATGTCAACTTCAGCAAGAAGAAGAAGGCTAATTAACTTAAATATTTGATGCTAATGATTTGAAGCAACTCAATATCGACTGCTAAATGTGTATATACAAGAAAATCTACTTTATACCTGAACATAAATTTATCGAATTCTTCCAAATACACTGCCGTCATGGCTTTATGTCAACTTCAGCAAGATGAAGAAGGCTAATTACCTTAAATATTTGATGTTAATGAATTGAAGAAATTCAATATCTATTGCTAAATATGTATATACAAGAAAATTTACTTTATACCTGATTGTCTAATTCTTCCGAATGCACTGCCGTTATGGCTTTATGTCCACTTCAGCAAGATGAAGAAGGTCAGTTACCTTAAATATTTGATGTTTATGTTTTGAAGAAATTCAATATCTATTGCTAAATGTGTATATACAAGAAAATCTACTTTATATCTGATTGTCGAATTCTTCCAAATGCACTGCCGTTATGGCTTTATGTCAACTTCTGTAAGATGAAAGAGGCTAGTTAACTTAAATAAGTTACATTAGTGATTTAAAGCAAATCAATATCGATTGCTAAATATGTGTATACACGAAAATCTGCTTTATACCTGAATGTAAGGTTGTCGAATTCTTCCAAATGAACTGCCGTTATGGCTTTATGTCAACTTCAGCAAGATGAAGAAGGTTAATTACCTTAAATATTTGATATTAATGATTCAAAGCAACTCAATATTGACTGCTAAATGTGTATATACAAGGAAATCTACTTTATACCTGATTGTCTAATTCTTCCGATTGCACTGCCGTTATGGCTTTATGTCAACTTCAGCAAGATGAAGAAGGTTATTTACCTTAAATATTTGATGTTAATGTTTTGAAGAAATTCAATATCTATCGCTAAATGTGTATATACAAGAAAATCTACTTTATATCTGATTGTCGAATTCTTCCAAATGCACTGCCGTTATGGCTTTATGTCAACTTCAGCAAGAAGAAGAAGGCTAATTAACTTAAATATTTGATGCTAATGATTTAAAGCAACTCAATATCGACTGCTAAATGTGTATATACAAGAAAATCTACTTTATACCTGAACATAAATTTATCGAATTCTTCCAAATACACTGCCGTCATGGCTTTATGTCAACTTCAGCAAGATGAAGAAGGCTAATTACCTTAAATATTTGATGTTAATGAATTGAAGAAATTCAATATCTATTGCTAAATATGTATATACAAGAAAATTTACTTTATACCTGATTGTCTAATTCTTCCGAATGCACTGCCGTTATGGCTTTATGTCAACTTCAGCAAGATGAAGAAGGTTAATTATCTTAAATATTTGATATTAATGATTTAAAGCAACTCAAGATTGACTGCTTAATGTGTATGTACAAGAAAATCGACTTTATACCTGAATATAAGGTGGTCGAATTCTTCCAAATGCACTGCCGTTATGGCTTTATGTCAACTTCAGCAAGATGAAGAAGGCTAATTACCTTAAATATTTGATGTTAATGATTTGAAGAAATTCAATATCTATTGCTAAATATGTATATACAGGAAAATTTACTTTATACCTGATTGTCTAATTCTTCCGATTGCAGTGCCGTTATGGCTTTATGTCAACTTCATCAAGATAAAGAAGGTCAGTTACCTTAAATATTTGATGTTAATGTTTTGAAGAAATTCAATATCTATTGCTAAATGTGTATATACAAGAAAATCTACTTTATATCTGATTGTCGAATTCTTCCAAATGCACTGCCGTTATGGCTTTATGTCAACTTCTGTAAGATGAAAGAGGCTAGTTAACTTAAATAAGTTACATTAGTGATTTAAAGCAAATCAATATCGATTGCTAAATATGTGTATACACGAAAATCTGCTTTATACCTGAATGTAAGGTTGTCGAATTCTTTCAAATGAACTGCCGTTATGGCTTTATGTCAACTTCAGCAAGATGAAGAAGGTTAATTACCTTAAACATTTGATGTTAATGATTTGAAGAAATTCAATATCTATTGCTAAATATGTATATACAAGAAAATCTACTTTATACCTGATTGTCTAATTCTTCCAATTGCACTGCCGTTATGGCTTTATGTCAACTTCAGCAAGATGAAGACGGTCAGTTACCTTAAATATTTGATGTTAATGTTTTGAAGAAATTCAATATCTATTGCTAAATGTGTATATACAAGAAAATCTACTTTATATCTGATTGTCGAATTCTTCCAAATGCACTGCCGTTATGGCTTTATGTCAACTTCAGCAAGAAGAAGAAGGCTAATTAACTTAAATATTTGATGCTAATGATTTGAAGCAACTCAATATCGATTGCTAAATGTGTATATACAAGAAAATCTACTTTATACCTGAACATAAATTTATCGAATTCTTCCAAATGCACTGCCGTTATGGCTTTATGTCAACTTCAGCAAGAAGAAGAAGGCCAATTAACTTAAATATTTGATGCTAATGATTTGAAGCAACTCAATATCGACTGCTAAATGTGTATATACAAGAAAATCTACTTTATACCTGAACATAAATTTATCGAATTCTTCCAAATACACTGCCGTCATGGCTTTATGTCAACTTCAGCAAGATGAAGAAGGCTAATTACCTTAAATATTTGATGTTAATGAATTGAAGAAATTCAATATCTATTGCTAAATATGTATATACAAGAAAATTTACTTTATACCTGATTGTCTAATTCTTCCTAATGCACTGCCGTTATGGCTTTATGTCAATTTCAGCAAGATGAAGAAGGTTAATTATCTTAAATATTTGATATTAATGATTTAAAGCAACTCAATATTGACTGCTAAATGTGTATATACAAGAAAATCTACTTTATACCTGATCGTCGAATTCTTCCAAATGCACTGCCGTTATGGCTTTATGTCAACTTCAAAAAGAAGAAGAATATTAATTATCTTAAATATTTGATATTAATTATTTGAAGCAACTCAATATCGACTGCTAAATGTGTATGTACAAGAAAATCGACTTTATACCTGAATATAAGATTCTCGAATTCTTCCAAATGCACTGCCGTCATGGCTTTATGTCAACTTCAGAAAAATGAAGAAGGGTAATTAACTTAAATATTTGATGTTAATGATTTGAAGCAACTCAATATCGACTGCTTAAGGTGTATATACAAGAAAATCGACTTTATACCTGAATATAAGTTGTTCGAATTCTTCCAAATGCACTGCGGTTATGGCTTTATGTCAACTTCAGCAAGAAGAAGAAAGCTAGTTAACTTAAATATTTGATACTAATGATTTGAAGCAACTCAATATCGACTGCTAAATGTGTATATACAAGAAAATCTACTTTATACCTGAACATAAATTTATCGAATTCTTCAAAATGCACTGCCGTCATGGCTTTATGTCAACTTCAGCAAGATGAAGAAGGCTAATTAACTTAACTATTTGATGTTAATGAATTGAAGAAATTCAATATCTGTTGCTTAATATGTATATACAAGAAAATTTACTTTATACCTGATTGTCTAATTCTTCCGAATGCACTACCGTTATGGCTTTATGTCAACTTCAGCAAGATGAAGAAGGTTAATTATCTTAAATATTTGATATTAAGGATTTAAAGCAACTCAATATTGACTGCTAAATGAGTATATACAAGAAAATCTACTTTATACCTGATTGTCTAATTCTTCCGAATGCACTGCCGTTATGGCTTTATGTCAACTTCAGCAAGATGAAGAAGATTAGTTACCTTAAATATTTGATGTTAATGATTTGAAGAAATTCAATATCTATTGCTAAATATGTATATACAAGAAAATTTACTTTATACCTGATTGTCTAATACTTCCGATTGCACTGCCGTTATGGCTTTATGTCAACTTCAGCAAGATGAAGAAGGTTAATTATCTTAAATATTTGATATTAATGATTTAAAGCAACTCAATATTGACTGCTAAATGTGTATATACAAGAAAATCTACTTTATACCTGATTGTCGAATTCTTCCAAATGCACTGCCGTTATGGCTTTATGTCAACTTCAAAAAGAAGAAGAATGTTAATTATCTTAAATATTTGTTGTTAATTATTTGAAGCAACTCAGTATCGACTGCTAAATGTGTATGTACAAGAAAATCGACTTTATACCTGAATATAAGATTGTCGAATTCTTCCAAATTCACTGCCGTCATGGCTTTATGTCATCTTCAGAAAAATGAAGAAGGGTAATTAACTTAAATATTTGATGTTAATGATTTGAAGCAACTCAGTATCGACTGCTTAATGTGTATGTACAAGAAAATCGACTTTATACCTGAATATAAGGTGGTCGAATTCTTCAAAATGCACTGCGGTTATGGCTTTATGTCAACTTCAGCAAGAAGAAGAAAGCTAGTTAACTTAAATATTTGATGTTAATGTTTTGAAAAAATTCAATATCTATTGCTAAGTGTGTATATACAAGAAAATCTACTTATATATCTGATTGTCGAATTCTTCCAAATGCACTGCCGTTATGGCTTTATGTCAACTTCAGCAAGAAGAAGAAGGCTAATTAACCTAAATATTTGATGCTAATGATTTGAAGCAACTCAATATCGACTGCTAAATGTGTATATACAAGAAAATCTACTTTATACCTGATTGTCTAATTCTTCCGAGAGCACTGCCGTTATGGCTTTATGCCAACTTCAGCAAGATGAAGAAGATTAATTATCTTAAATATTTGATAATAATGATTTAAAGCAACTCAATATTGACTGCAAAATGTGTATATGCAAGAAAATCTACTTTATACCTGATTGTCTAATTCTTCCGAAAGCACTGCCGTTATGGCTTTATGTCAACTTCAGCAAGATGAAGATGGCTAATTAACTTAAATATTTGATGTTAATGAATTGAAGAAATTCAATATCTATTGCTTAATATGTATATACAAGATAATTTATTTTATACCTGATTGTCTAATTCTTCCGAATGCACTGCCGTTATGGCTTTATGTCAACTTCAGCAAGATGAAGAAGGTTAATTATCTTAAATATTTGATATTAATGATTTGAAGCAACTCAATATCGACTGCTAAATGTGTATATACAGAAAATCTACTTTATACCTGAACATAAATTTATCGAATTCTTCTAAATGCACTGCCGTCATGGCTTTATGTCAACTTCAGCAAGATGAAGAAGGCTAATGAACTTAAATATTTGATGTTAATGAATTGAAGAAATTCAATATCTACTGCTTAATATGTATATACAAGAAAATTTACTTTATACCTGATTGTCTAATTCTTCCAAATGCACTGCCGTTATGGCTTTATGTCAACTTCAAAAAGAAGAAGAATGTTAATTATCTTAGATATTTGATGTTAATTATTTGAAGCAACTCAATATCGACTGCTTAATGTGTATGTACAAGAAAATCGACTTTATTCCTGAATATAAGTTGGTCGAATTCTTCCAAATGCACTGCGGTTATGGCTTTATGTCAACTTCAGCAAGAAGAAGAAAGCTAGTTAACTTAAATATTTGATTTTAATGATTTGAAGCAATTCCATATCGACTGTTAAAGGTGTATATACAAGAAAATCTACTTTATACCTGAACATAAATTTATCGAATTCTTCTAAATGCACTGCCGTCATGGCTTTATGTCAACTTCAGCAAGATGAAGAAGGCTAATTAACTTAAATATTTGATATTAATGAATTGAAGAAATTCAATATCTATTGCTTAATATGTATATACAAGAAAATTTACTTTATACCTGAATGTAAGATTGTCGAATTCTTCCAAGTGCACTGCCGTTATGGCTTTATGCCAACTTCAGCAAGATGAAGAAGGTTAATTATCTTAAATATTTGATATTAATGATTTAAAAAGCAACGCAATATTGACTGCAAAATGTGTATATGCAGGAAAATCTACTTTATACCTGATTGTCTAATTCTTCCGAAAGCACTGCCGTTATGGCTTTATGTAAACTTCAGCAAGATGAAGAAGGCTAATTAACTTAAATATTTGATGTTAATGAATTGAAGAAATTCAATATCTATTGCTTAATATGTATATACAAGAAAATTTACTTTATACCTGATTGTCTAATTCTTCCGAATGCACTGCCGTTATGGCTTTATGTCAACTCCAGCAAGAAGAAGAAGGCTAATTAACTTAAATATTTGATGTTAATTATTTGAAGCAACTCAATATCGTCTGCTAAATGTGTATGTACAAGAAAATCGACTTTATACCTGAATATAAGATTGTCGAATTCTTCCAAATGCACTGCCCTCATGGCTTTATGTCAACTTCAGTAAAATGAAGAAGGTTAATTAACTTAAATATTTGATGTTAATGATTTGAAGCAACTCAATATCGACTGCTTAATGTGTATATACAAGAAAATCGACTTTATACCTGCAAATAAGGTGGTCGAATACTTCCAAATGCACTGCCGTTATGGGTTTATGTCAACTTCAGCAAGATGAAGAAGATTAATTATCTTAAATATTTGATAATCATGATTTAAAGCAACTCAATATTGACTGCTAAATGTGTATGTACAAGAAAATCGACTTTATACCTGAACATAAGGATTTCCAATTCTTCCAAATATACTGCCGTTATGGTGTTATGCCAACTTCAGTAAGATGAAGAAGGCAAGTTAACTTAAATATGTTAAATTAATGATTTAACGCAACTCCATATCGACTGCTAAATGTGTATATATACCTGAATATAAGATTGTCGAATTCTTCCAAATGCACTGCCGTCGTGGCTTTATGTCAACTTCAGTAAAATGAAGAAGGTTAATTAACTTAAATATTTGATGTTAATGATTTGAGCAACTCAATATCGACTGCTAAATGTGTATATACAAGAAAATCTACTTTATACCTGAATATAAGTTTGTCGAATTCTTCCAAATGCACCGCTGTCATGGCTTTTTGTCAACTTCAGTAAAATGAAAAAGGTTAATTAACTTAAATATTTGATGTTAATGATTTGAGCAACTCAATATCGACTGCTAAATGTGTATGTCCAAGAAAATCGACTTTATACCTGAATACAAGATTGTCGTATTCTTCCAAATGCACTGCCGTCATGGCTTTATGTCAACTTCAGTACAATGAAGAAGGTTAATTAACTTAAATATTTGATGTTAATGATTCAAAGCAACTCAATATCGACTGCTAAATGTGTATATATAAGAAAATCTAATTTATACCTGAATATAAGTTGGTCGAATTCTTCCAAATGCACTGCCGTTATGGCTTTATGTCAACTTCAGCAAGAAGAAGAAAGCTAGTTAACTTAAATATTTGATGCTAATGATTTGAAGCAACTCAATATCGACTGCTAAATGTGTATATACAAGAAAATCTACTTTATACCTGAACATAAATTTATCGAATTCTTCTAAATGCACTGCCGTCATGGCTTTATGTCAACTTCAGCAAGATGAAGAAGGCTAATTAACTTAAATATTTGATGTTAATGAATTGAAGAAATTCAATATCTATTGCTTAATATGTATATACAAGAAAATTTACTTTATACCTGATTGTCTAATTCTTCCGAATGCACTGCCGTTATGGCTTTATGCCAACTTCAGCAAGATGAAGAAGATTAATTATCTTAAATATTTGATAATAATGATTTAAAGCAACTCAATATTGACTGCAAAATGTGTATATGCAAGAAAATCTACTTTATACCTGATTGTCTAATTCTTCCGAAAGCACTGCCGTTATGGCTTTATGTCAACTTCAGCAAGATGAAGAAGGCTAATTAACTTAAATATTTGATGTTAATGAATTGAAGAAATTCAATATCTATTGCTTAATATGTATATACAAGAAAATTTACTTTATACCTGATTGTCTAATTCTTCCGAATGCACTGCCGTTATGGCTTTACGTCAACTTCAGCAAGATGAAGAAGGTTAATTATCTTAAATATTTGATATTAAGGATTTGAAGAAATTCAATATCTATTGCTAAATATGTATATAAAAGAAAATCTACTTTATACCTGATTGTCTAATTCTTCCGAATGCACTGCCGTTATAGCTTTATGTCAACTTCAGCAAGATGAAGAAGGTCAGTTACCTTAAATATTTGATGTTAATGTTTTGAAGAAATTCAATATCTATTGCTAAATGTGTATATACAAGAAAATCTACTTTATATCTGATTGTCGAATTCTTCCAAATGCACTGCCGTTATGGCTTTATGTCAACTTCAGCAAGAAGAAGAAGGCTAATTAACTCAAATATTTGATGCTAATGATTTGAAGCAACTCAATATCGAATGCTAAATGTGTATATACAAGAAAATCTACTTTATACCTGAACATAAATTTATCGAATTCTTCCAAATGCACTGCCGTCATGGCTTTATGTCAACTTCAGCAAGATGAAGAAGGCTAATTAACTTAAATATTTGATGTTAATGAATTGAAGAAATTCAATATCTATTGCTTAATATGTATATACAAGATAATTTACTCTATACCTGATTGTCTAATTCTTCCGAATGCACTGCCGTTATGGCTTTATGCCAACTTCAGCAAGATGAAGAAGATTAATTATCTTAAATATTTGATATTAATGATTTAAAGCAACTCAATATTGTTTGCTAAATGGGTATATGCAAGAAAATCTACTTTATACCTGATTGTCTAATTCTTCCGAAAGCACTGCCGTTATGGCTTTATGTCAACTTCAGCAAGATGAAGAAGGCTAATTAACTTAAATATTTGATGTTAATGAATTGAAGAAATTCAATATCTATTGCTAAATATGTATCTACAAGAAAATTTACTTTATACCTGATTGTC
>NW_024395792.1:0-24103 GCF_016617805.1 Bactrocera tryoni
AAACGGTTTATTAGCATAAATATGTAAAGTTCATATTTTTGCGCAACTTTATATTGATTGCTTAATGTATATGTACTGAAAAATCGATTCTACACCTTAATTTAAGATTGCGAAATCGCTCCAAATACACTGTCGTTATGGCTTTACGACAACTCGTTGAAAACTCTAATAACTTCAAAAAGGCTAATTAGCATAAATATGTAAAGTTCATATTTTTATACACCTTGATATTGATTGCTTAATGTATGTGTTCTATAAAATCAATTCTACACCTTAATTTAAGATTGTGAAACTGCCCCAAATAAACTGTCGTAATGGCTATACGCAACTCAATGACAACTCCAATAACTTCAAAACGGTTTATTAGCATAAATATGTAAAGTTCATATTTTTGCGCAACTTTATATTGATTGCTTAATGTATATGTACTGAAAAATCGATTCTACACCTTAATATAAGATTGCGAAATCGCTCCAAATACACTGTCGTTATGGCTATACGACAACTCTATGACAACTCCAATAACTTCAAAACGGCTAATTAGCATAAATATGTAAAGCAACTTGATATCGATTGCTTAATGTATATGTACTGAAAAATCGATTATTCACCTTAATATAAGATTGTGAAATTGCTCCAAATACACTGTCGTTACGGCTATACGACAACTCTATGACAACTCCAATAACTTCAAAACGGCTAATTAGCATAAATATGTAAAGTTCATATTTTTACGCCACTTGATATCGATTGCTTAATCTATATGTACTAAAAAATCGATTATACACCTTAATATAAGATTGTGAATTTGCTCCAAATACTGTGTCGTTATGGCTATATGACGACTCGATGACAGCTCCAATATCCTCAAAATGGCTAATTAGCATAAATATGTAAAGTTCATATTTTTGCGCAACTTGATATCGATTGCTTAATGAATATGTAATAGAAAATCGATTATACACCTTAATATAAGATTGTGAATTTGCTCCAAATACTGTGTCGTTATGGCTATATGACGACTCGATGACAACTCCAATATCCTCAAAATGCCTAATTAGCATAAATACGTAAAGTTCATATTTTTACGCAACTTGATATCGATTGCTTAATGCGTATGTACCAAAAAATCAATTCCACACCTTAATATAAGATTGTGAATTTGCTCCAAATACACTGTCGTTATGGCTATGCGACAACTCCAATAACTTCAAACCGGTTTATTAGCACAAATATGTAAAGTTCATATTTTTACGAAACTTGATATCGATTGCTTAATCTATATGTACTAAAAAATCGATTATACACCTTAATATAAGATTGTGAATTTGCTCCAAATACTGTGTCGTTATGGCTATATGACGACTCGATGACAACTCCAATATCCTCAAAATGGCTAATTAGCATAAATATGTAAAGTTCATATTTTTACGCAACTTGATATCGATTGCTCAATGTATATGTACCAAAGAATCAGTTCTACACCTTAATAACAGTTTGTGAAATTGCTCCACATACACTGTCGTTATGGCTGTGTGACCTCTCATTGACAACTCCAATTACTTCAAAACAAATATGTAAAGTTCATATTTCTACGCAACTTGATATCGATTGCTTAACGTATATGTACTAAAAAATCAATTCTTCACCTTAATATAAGGTTGTGAAATTGCTCCAAAGACACTGTCGTTATGGCTATACGGCAACTCTATGACAACTCCAACAACATCAAAACGGCTAATTAGCATAAATATGTAAAGTTCATATTTTAACGTAACCTGATATCGATTGCTTAATAATTATGTACTAAAAAATCGATTCTACACTTTAATATAAGATTGTGAATTTGCTCCAAGTACTCTGTGGTTATGGCTATATGACAACTCTGTGACAACTCAAATATCCTCAAAACGGCTAATTAGCATTAATATGTAAAGTTCATATTTTTACGCAACTTGATATCGATTGTTTAAGGTATACGTACTGAAAAATCGATTCTACACATTAATATAAGGTTGTGAAATTGCTCCAAATACACTGTCGTTATGGCTATACGTCAACTCTATGACAACTCCAATAACATCAAAACGGCTAATTAACAGAAATATGTAAAGTTCATATTTTTATGCAACTTGATATCGATTGCTTAATATATATGTACTGAAAAATCGACTCTACACCTTATTATTAGATTGCGAAATTGCTCCAAATGCACTGTCGTTATGGCTGTGTGACCACTCTATGACAAATCCAATTACTTCAAAACAAATATGTAAAGTTCATATTTTTACGCAACTTGATATCGATTGCTCAATGTATATGTACCAAGGAATCAGTTCTACACCTTAATAACAGTTTGTGAAATTGCTCCACATACACTGTCGTTATGGCTGTGTGACCTCTCATTGACAACTCCAATTACTTCAAAACAAATATGTAAAGTTCATATTTTTACGCAACTTGATATCGATTGCTTAACGTATATATACTAAAAAATCAATTCTACACCTTAATATAAGGTTGTGAAATTGCTCCAAAGACACTGTCGTTATGGCTATACGGCAACTCTATGACAACTCCAACAACATCAAAACGGCTAATTAGCATAAATATGTAAAGTTCATATTTTTACGCAACTTGATATCGATTGCTTAATGTATATGTACTGAAAAATCGATTATTCATCTTAATATAAGATTGTGAAATTGCTCCAAATACACTGTCGTTACGGCTATACGACAACTCTATGACAACTCCAATAACTTCAAAACGGCTAATTAGCATAAATATGTAAAGTTCATTTTTTAGGCAACTTGATATCGATTGCTTAATGTATATGTACTGAAAAATCGATTTTACAACTTAATATAAGATTGCGAAATCGCTCCAAGTACAATGTCGTTATGGCATTACGACAACTCGTTGAAAACTCTAATAACATTAAAACGGCTAATTAGCATAAATATGTAAAGTTCATATTTTTACGTAACCTGATATCGATTGCTTAATGTGTATATACCAAAAAATCACTCCTACACCTTAAAATAAGATTGTGAAATTGACCTTAATACACTGTCGTTATGACTATGCGACAACCCTATGACAACTTCAATAAATTCAAAAAGGCTAATTAGCATAAATATGTAAAGTTCATATTTTTACGATACTTCATATCGATTGCTTAATGTGTACGTACCAAAAAATCACTTGTTCATCTTAATATAAGATTGTGAAATTTCTCCAAATACACTGTCGTCATGGCTATGCGACAACTCTATGACAACTCCAATAACTTCAAAACGGCTAATTAGCATAAATATGTAAAGTTCATATTTTTACGCAACTTGATATCGATTGCTTAATATATATGTACTGAAAAATCGATTATTCACCTTAATATAAGATTGTGAAATTGCTCCAAATACACTGTCGTTACGGCTATACGACAACTCTATGACAACTCCAATAACTTCAAAACGGCTAATTAGCATAAATATGTAAAGTTCATATTTTTACGCAACTTGATATTGATTGCTTAATGTATATTCAGTGAAAAATCGATTCTACACATTAATTTTAGATTGCGAAATTGCTCCAAATGCACTGTCATTATGGCTGTGTGACCACTCTATGACAACTCCAATTACTTCAAAACAAATATGTAAAGTTCATATTTTTACGCACCTTGATATCGATTTCTTAACGTATATGTACTAAAAAATCAATTCTACACCTTAATATATGATTGTGAATTTGCTCCAAATACACTGTCGTTATGGCTGTGCGACCTCTCATTGACAACTCCAATTACTTCAAAACAAATATGCAAAGTTCATATTTTTACGCAACTTGATATCGATTGCCTAATGTATATGTACTGAAAAATCGATTATACACCTTAATATTAGATTGCGAAATTGCTCCAAATACACTGTCGTTATGGCTATACGGCAACTCTATGAACACTCCAATAACTTCAAAACGGCTTATTATCATAACTATGTAAAGTCCATATTTTTACGCAACTTGATATCGATTGCTTAATCTATATGTACTAAAAAATCGATTATACACCTTAATATAAGATTGTGAATTTGCTCCAAATACTGTGTCGTTATGGCTATATGACGACTCGATGACAACTCCAATATCCTCAAAATGGCTAATTAACAGAAATATGTAAAGATCAAATTTTTACGATAATTGATATCGATTGCTTAATCTGTACGTACCAAAAAATCACTCCTACACCTTAATAGAAGATTGTGAAATTGCTCCAAAGATACTGTCGTTATGGCTATGCGACAACTCCATGACAACTCCAATAACTTCAAAAAGGCTAATTAGCATAAATATTTAAAGTTAATATTTTTACGCAACTTGATATAGATTGCTTAATGTATATGTGTTAAAAAATCGATGCTACACTTTAATATGAGATTGCGAAATTGCTGCAAATACACTGTCGTTATGGCTATACGGCAACCCTTTGACAACTCTAATAACATTAAAACGGCTAATTAGCATAAATATGTGAAGTTCATATTTTTACGTAACCTGATATCGATTGCTTAATAATTTTGTACCAAAAATCACTCCTACACCTTAATAGAAGATTGTGAAATTGCTCCAAATACACTGTCGTTATGGCTATACGTCAACTCTATGACAACTCCAAAACATCAAAACGGCTAATTAACAGAAATATGTAAAGTTCATATTTTTATGCAACTTGATATCGATTGCTTAATATATATGTACTGAAAAATCGATTCTACACCTTAATATTAGATTGCGAAATTGCTCCAAATGCACTGTCGTTATGGCTATACGTCAACTCTATGACAACTTCAATAACATCAAAACGGCTAATTAGCATAAATATGAAAAGTTCATATTTTTACGCAACTTGATAACGATTGCTTAACGTATATGTACTAAAAAATCAATTCTACACCTTAATATAAGGTTGTGAAATTGCTCCAAAGACACTGTCGTTATGGCTGTGCGACCTGTCATTGACAACTCCAATTACTTCAAAACAAATATGTAAAGTTCATATTTTTACGCAACTTGATATCGATTGCCTAATGTATATGTACTGAAAAATCGATTATACACCTTAATATTAGATTGCGAAATTGCTCCAAATACACTGTCGTTATGGCTATACGGCAACTCTATGAACACTCCAATAACTTCAAAACGGCTAATTATCATAACTATGTAAAGTCCATATTTTTACGCAACTTGATATCGATTGCTTAATCTATATGTACTAAAAAATCGATTATACACCTTAATATAAGATTGTGAATTTGCTCCAAATACTGTGTCGTTATGGCTATATGAAGACTCGATGACAACTCCAATATCCTCAAAATGGCTAATTAGCATAAATACGTAAAGTTCATATTTTTACGCAACTTGATATCGATTGCTTAATGCGTATGTACCAAAAAATCGATTCTACACCTTAATATAAGATTGTGAATTTGCTACAAATACACTGTCGTTATGGCTATGCGACAACTCCAATAACTTCAAACCGGTTAATTAGCATAAACATGTAAAGTTCATATTTTTACGCAGCTTGATATCGATTGCTTAATGTAAGTATATGTACTGAAAAATCGATTCTACACCTTAATATTAGATTGCGAAATTGCTCCAAATGCACTGTCGTTATGGCTGTGTGACCACTCTACGGCAACTCCAATTACTTCAAAACAAATATGTAAAGTTCATATTTTTACGCAACTAGATATCGACTGCTTAATGTATATGTACAAAAAATTAATTCTACACCTTAATATAAGGTTGTGAAATTGCTCCAAAGACACTGTCGGTATGGCTATACGGCAACTCTATGACAACTCCAATAACATCAAAACGGCTAATTAGCATAAATATGTAAAGTTCATATTTTCACTCAACTTGATATTGATTGCTTAATCGCTCCAAATACACTGTCGTTATGGCTTTACGACAACTCGTTGAAAACTCTATTAACTTCAAAAAGGCTAATTAGCATAAATATGTAAAGTTGATATTTTTATACACCTTGATATTGATTGCTTAATGTATGTGTTCTATAAAATCAATTCTACACCTTAATTTAAGATTGTGAAACTGCCCCAAATAAACTGTCGTTATGGATATACGCAACTCAATGACAACTCCAATAACGACAAAACGGTTTATTAGCATAAATATGTAAAGTTCATATTTTTGCGCAACTTTATATTGATATATACTGAAAAATCGATTCTACACCTTAATATTAGATTGCGAAATTGCTCCAAGTGCACTGTCATTATGGCTGTGTGACCACTCTATGACAACTCCAATTACTTCAAAACAAATATGTAAAATCCATATTTTTACGCAACTTGATATCGATTGCTTAACGCATATGTACTAAAAAATCAATTCTACACCTTAATATAAGATTTTGAATTTGCTACAAATACACTGTCGTTATGGCTATACGACAACTCTATGAACACTCCAATAACTTCAAAACGGCTAATTAGCATAAATATGTAAAGTTCATATTTTTACACAACGTGATATCGATTGCTTCATGCATATGTACCAAAATTTCCGTTCTACACCTTAATATAAGATTGTGAAACTGACCTAAATACACTGTCGTTATGGCTATACGACAACTCTATGACAACTCCAATAACTTCAAAACGGCTAATTAGCATAAATATGTAAAGTTCATATTTTTACGCAGCTTGATATCGATTGCTTAATATATATGTACTGAAAAATCGATTCTACACCTTAATATAAGATTGTGAAATTGTTCCAACTCTAATACAACTCTAATAACATCAAAACAGCTAATTATCATAACTATGTAAAGTTCATATTTTTACGCAACTAGATAGCGATTGCTCAATGTATATGTACCAAAGAATCAATTCTACACCTTATTACCAGTTTGTGAAATTGCTCCAAATGCACTGTCGTTATTGCTGTGTGACCTCTCATTGACAACTCCAATTACTTCAAAACAAATATGTAAAATTCATATTTTTACGCAACTTAATATCGACTGCTTAATGTATATGTACTAAAAAATCAATTCTACACCTTAATATAAGGTTGTGAAATTGCTCCAAAGACACTGCCGGTATGGCTATACGGCAACTCTATGACAACTCCAATAACATCAAAACGGCTAATTAGCATAAATATGTAAAGTTCATATTTTTACGCAACTTGATATCGATTGCTTAATATATATGTACTGAAAAATCGATTCTACACCTTAATATAAGATTGCGAAATCGCTCCAAATACACTGTCGTTACGGCTATACGACAACTCTATGACAACTCCAATAACTTCAAAACGGCTAATTAGCATAAATATGTAAAGTTCATTTTTTAGGCAACTTGATATCGATTGCTTAATGTATATGTACTGAAAAATCGATTTTACAACTTAATATAAGATTGCGAAATCGCTCCAAGTACAATGTCGTTATGGCATTACGACAACTCGTTGAAAACTCTTATAACATTAAAACGGCTAATTAGCATAAATATGTAAAGTTCATATTTTTACGTAACCTGATATCGATTGCTTAATGTGTATATACCAAAAAATCACTCCTACACTTTAAAATAAGATTGTGAAATTGAATATAATACACTGTCGTTATGACTATGCGACAACCCTATGACAACTTCAATAACTTCAAAAAGGCTAATTAGCATAAATATATAAAGTTCATATTTTTACGATACTTCATATCGATTGCTTAACGTGTACGTACCAAAAAATCACTTGTTCATCTTAATATAAGATTGTGAAATTTCTCCAAATACACTGTCGTCATGGCTATACGACAACTCTATGACAACTCCAACAACTTCAAAACGGTTTATTAGCATAAATATGTAAAGTTCATATTTTTACGCAACTTGATATTGATTGCTTAATGTATATTCAGTGAAAAATCGATTCTACACATTAATTTTAGATTGCGAAATTGCTCCAAATGCACTGTCATTATGGCTGTGTGACCACTCTATGACAACTCCAATTACTTCAAAACAAATATGTAAAGTTCATATTTTTACGCACCTTGATATCGATTTCTTAACGTATATGTACTAAAAAATCAATTCTACACCTTAATATAAGATTGTGAATTTGCTCCAAATACACTGTCGTTATGGCTATACGACAACTCTATGAACACTCCAATAACTTCAAAACGGATAATTAGCATAAATATGTAAAGTTCATATTTTTACACAACGTGATATCGATTGCTTAATGCATATGTACTAAAAATTCGATTCTACACCTTCATATAAGATTGTGAAATTGACCTAAACACACTGTTGTTATGGCTATACGACAACTCTATGACAGCTCCATGACAACTCCAATAACATCAAAACGGCTAATTAACAGAAATATGTAAAGATCAAATTTTTACGATAATTGATATCGATTGCTTAATGTGTACGTACCAAAAAATCACTCCTACACCTTAATAGAAGATTGTGAAATTGCTCCAAAGATACTGTCGTTATGGCTATGCGACAACTCTATGACAACTCCAATAACTTCAAAAAGGCTAATTAGCATAAATATGTGAAGTTCATATTTTTACGTAACCTGATATCGATTGCTTAATAATTATGTACCAAAAATCACTCCTACACCTTAATATAAGATTGTGAAATTGCTCCAAATACACTGTCTTTATGGCTATACGTCAACTCTATGACAACTCCAATAACATCAAAACGGCTAATTAACAGAAATATGTAAAGTTCATATTTTTATGCAACTTGATATCGATTGCTTAATATATATGTACTGAAAAATCGACTCTACACCTTAATATTAGATTGCGAAATTGCTCCAAATGCACTGTCGTTATGGCTGTGTGACCACTCTATGACAAATCCAATTACTTCAAAACAAATATGTAAAGTTCATATTTTTACGCAACTTGATATCGATTGCTCAATGTATATGTACCAAAGAATCAGTTCTACACCTTAATAACAGTTTGTGAAATTGCTCCACATACACTGTCGTTATGGCTGTGTGAGCTCTCATTGACAACTCCAATTTCTTCAAAACAAATATGTAAAGTTCAAATTTTTACGCAACTTGATATCGATTGCTTAACGTATATGTACTAAAAAATCAATTCTACACCTTAATATAAGGTTGTGAAATTGCTCCAAAGACACTGTCGTTATGGCTATACGGCAACTCTATGACAACTCCAACAACATCAAAACGGCTAATTAGCATAAATATGTAAAGCTCATATTTTTACGCAACTTGGTATCGATTGCTTAATATATATGTACTGAAAAATCACTCCTACACCTTAATATAAGATTGTGAAATTGCTCCAAAGACACTGTCGTTATGGCTATACGTCAACTCTATGACAACTCCAATAACATCAAAACGGCTAATTAGCATAAATATGTAAAGCTCATATTTTTACGCAACTTGATATCGATTGCTTAACGTATATGTACTAAAAAATCAATTCTACACCTTAATATAAGGTTGTGAAATTGCTCCAAAGACACTGTCGTTATGGCTATACGCAACTCAATGACAACTCCAATAACTTCAAAACGGTTTATTAGCATAAATATGTAAAGTTCATATTTTTGCGCAACTTGATATTGATTGCTTAATGTATATGTACTGAAAAATCGATTCTACACCTTAATTTAAGTTTGCGAAATCTCTTCAAATACACTGTCGTTATGGCTTTACGACAACTCGTTGAAAACTCTAATAACTTCAAAAAGGCTAATTAGCATAAATATGTAAAGTTCATATTTTTATACACCTTGATATTGATTGCTTAATGTATGTGTTCTATAAAATCAATTCTACACCTTAATTTAAGATTGTGAAACTGCCCCAAATAAACTGTCGTAATGGCTATACGCAACTCAATGACAACTCCTATAACTTCAAAACGGTTTATTAGCATAAATATGTAAAGTTCATATTTTTACGCAACTTGATATCGATTGCTTAACGTATATGTACTAAAAAATCAATTCTACACCTTAATATAAGATTTTGAATTTGCTACAAATACACTGTCGTTATGGCTATACGACAACTCTATGAACACTCCAATAACTTCAAAACGGCTAATTAGCATAAATATGTAAAGTTAATATTTTTACACAACGTGATATCGATTGCTTAATGCATATGTACCAAAAATTCCGTTCAACACCTTAATATAAGATTGTGAAACTGACCTAAATACACTGTCGTTATGGCTATACGACAACTCTATGACAACTCCAATAACTTCAAAACGGCTAATTAGCATAAATATGTAAAGTTCATATTTTTACGCAGCCTGATATCGATTGCTTAATATATATGTACTGAAAAATCGATTCTACACCTTAATATAAGATTGTGAAATTGTTCCAACTCTAATACAACTCTAATAACATCAAAACAGCTAATTATCATAACTATGTAAAGTTCATATTTTTACGCAACTTGATATCGATTGCTTAATGTATATGTACTGAACAATCGATTATACACCTTAATATTAGATTGCGAAATTGCTCCAAATACACTGTCGTTATGGCTATACGGCAACTCTATGACAACTTTAATAACATCAAAACGGCTAATTAGCATAAATATGTAAAGTTCATATTTTTACGCAACCTGATATCGATTGCTTAACGTATATGTACTAACAAATCAATTCTACACCTTAATATAAGATTGTGAATTTGCTCCAAATACACTGTCGTTATGGCTATGCGAAAACTCTATGACAACTCCAATAAATTCAAACCGGTTTATTAGCATAAATATGTAAAGTTCCTATTTTTACGCATCTTTATATTGATTGCTTAATATATATGTACTGAAAAATCGATTCTACACCTTAATATTAGATTGCGAAATTGCTCCAAATGCACTGTCGTTATGGCTGTGTGACCACTCTACGGCAACTCCAATTACTTCAAAAAAAAAAATGTAAAGTTCATATTTTTACGCAACTAGATAGCGATTGCTCAATGTATATGTACCAAAGAATCAATTCTACACCTTATTACCAGTTTGTGAAATTGCTCCAAATGCACTGTCGTTATTGCTGTGTGACCTCTCATTGACAACTCCAATTACTTCAAAACAAATATGTAAAGTTCATATTTTTACGCAACTTAATATCGACTGCTTAATGTATATGTACTAAAAAATCAATTCTACACCTTAATATAAGGTTGTGAAATTGCTCCAAAGACAGTGCCGGTATGGCTATACGGCAACTCTATGACAACTCCAATAACATCAAAACGGCTAATTAGCATAAATATGTAAAGTTCATATTTTTACGCAACTTGATATCGATTGTTTAATATATATGTACTGAAAAATCGATTATTCACCTTAATATAAGATTGTGAAATTGCTCCAAATACACTGTCGTTACGGCTATACGACAACTCTATGACAACTCCAATAACTTCAAAACGGCTAATTAGCATAAATATGTAAAGTTCATTTTTTAGGCAACTTGATATCGATTGCTTAATGTATATGTACTGAAAAATCGATTTTACACCTTAATATAAGATTTCGAAATCGCTCCAAATACAATGTCGTTATGGCGTTACGACAACTCGTTGAAAACTCTAATAACATTAAAACGGCTAATTAGCATAAATATGTAAAGTTCATATTTTTACGTAGCCTGATATCGATTGCTTAATGTGTATATACCAAAAAATCACTCCTACACCTTAAAATAAGATTGTGAAATTGACCTTAATACACTGTCGTTATGACTATGCGACAACCCTATCACAACTTCAATAACTTCAAAAAGGCTAATTAGCATAAATATGTAAAGTTCATATTTTTACGATACTTCATATCGATTGCTTAATGTGTACGTACCAAAAAATCACTTGTTCATCTTAATATAAGATTGTGAAATTTCTCCAAATACACTGTCGTCATGGCTATGCGACAACTCTATGACAACTCCCACAACTTCAAAACGGTTTATTAGCATAAATATGTAAAGTTCATATTTTTACGCAACTTGATATTGATTGCTTAATGTATATTCAGTGAAAAATCGATCCTACACATTAATTTTAGATTGCGAAATTGCTCCAAATGCACTGTCATTATGGCTGTGTGACCACTCTATGACAACTCCAATTGCTTCAAAACAAATATGTAAAGTTCATATTTTTACGCACCTTGATATCGATTTCTTAACGTATATGTACTAAAAAATCAATTCTACACCTTAATATAAGATTGTGAATTTGCTCCAAATACACTGTCGTTATGGCTATACGACAACTCCATGAACACTCCAATAACTTCAAAACGGCTAATTAGCATAAAAATGTAAAGTTCATATTTTTACGCAACTTGATATCGATTGCTTAATGTACATGTCCTAAAAAATCGATTCTGCACCTTAATATAAGGTTGTGAAATTGCTCCAAATACACTGTCGTTATGGCTATACGACAACCATTTGACAACTCCAATAACTTCAAAACGGCTAATTAGCATAAATATGTAAAGTTCATATTTTTACACAACGTAATATCGTTTGCTTAATGCATATGTACCAAAAATTCCATTCTACACCTTAATATAAGATTGTGAAACTGACCTAAATACACTGTCGTTATGGCTATACGACAACTCTATGACAACTCCAACAACTTCAAAACGGCTAATTAGCATAAATATGTAAAGTTCATATTTTTACGCAACTTGATATTGATTGCTTAATGTATATGTACTGAAACATCGATTCTACACCTTAATATAAGATTGTGAAATTGCTCCAAATACACTGTCGTTATGGCTCTACGACAACTCTATGACAACTCCAATAACTTTAAAACGGTTTATTAGCATAAATATGTAAAGTTCATTTTTTTACACAACGTAATATCGTTTGCTTAATGCATATGTACCAAAAATTCCGTTCTACACCTTAATATAAGATTGTGAAACTGACCTAAATACACTGTCGTTATGGCTATACGACAACTCTATGACAACTCCAATAACTTCAAAACGGCTAATTAGCATAAATATGTAAAGTTCATATTTTTACGCAACTTGATATCGATTGCTTAATGTACATGTCCTAAAAAATCGATTCTGCACCTTAATATAAGGTTGTGAAATTGCTCCAAATACACTGTCGTTATGGCTATACGACAACCATTTGACAACTCCAATAACTTCAAAACGGCTAATTAGCATAAATATGTAAAGTTCATATTTTTACACAACGTAATATCGTTTGCTTAATGCATATGTGCCAAAAATTCCATTCTACACCTTAATATAAGATTGTGAAACTGACCTAAATACACTGTCGTTATGGCTATACGACAACTCTATGACAACTCCAACAACTTCAAAACGGCTAATTAGCATAAATATGTAAAGTTCATATTTTTACGCAACTTGATATCGATTGATTAACGTGTATGTACGGAAAAACAACTCTACACCTTAATATAAACTTGTGAAATTGCACCAAATACACCGTCGTTATGGTGATGCGACAACTCTATGACAACTCCAATATTATTAAAACGTCTAATTAACAGAAATATGTAAAGTTCATATTTTTACGCAACTTGATACCGATTGCTTATATAAATATCTCAATTTCATATTTTTACGCAACTTGATATCGATTGCTTATATAAATATGTAAAGTTCATATATTTACGTAACTCGATATCGATTGATTAATGTGTATGTACTGAAAAATCAATTCTACACCTTAATATAAGATTGTGAAATCGCTCCAAATACAATGTCGTTATGACTATGCGACACTCTATGACAACTCCAATAACTTCAAAAAGGCTAATTAGCATAAATATGTAAAGTTCATATTGTTACGCAACTTGATATTGATTGATTAATGTGTATGTACTGAAAAACAATTCTACACCTTCATATAAACCTGTGAAATTGCACCAAATACACCGTCGTTATGGTGATTCGACAACTCTATGACAACTCCAATAACATCAAAACGGCTAATTACCAGAAATATGTAAAGTTCATATTTTTACCCAACCTGATATCGATTGCTTATATAAATATCTAAATTTCATGTATTTACGCAACTTGATATCGATTGCTTAATGTGTATGTACTGAAAAATCAATTCTACACCTTAATATAAGATTGCGAAATTGCTCCAAATACAATGTCGTTATGGCTATACGACAAAATCCACGACAACTCCAATAACTTCAAAACGGCTAATTAGCATAAATATGTAAAGTTCATATTTTTACGCAACTTGATATCGATTTCTTAATGTGGGTGTACTACAAAATCGATTATACTCCTTAATATAAGATGGCTAGATTGCTCCAAATACACTGTCGTTATGGTGATGCGACAACTCTATGACAACTCCAATAACATCAAAACGGCTAATTAACAGAAATATGTAAAGTTCATATTTTTACGCAACTTGATATCGATTGCTTATATAAATATCTAAATTTCAAGTATTTACGCAACTTAATATCGATTGATTAATGTGTATGTACTGAAAAATCAATTCTACACCTTAATATAAGATTGTGAAATTGCTCCAAATACAATGTCGTTATGGCTATACGACAACTCCAACAACATCAAAACGGCTAATTAACAGAAATATGGAAAGTTCATATTTTTACGCAACTTGATACCGATTGCTTAATGTGTGTGTACAAAAATTAATTCTGAACATAAATATAAGATTGTGAAATTGCTCCAAATACACTGTCATTATGGCTATACGACAACTCTATGCCAACTCCAATAACTTCAAAAAGGCTAATAAGCATAAATATGTAAAGTTCTTATTTTAACACAACTTAGTATAGATTGCTTAATGTATATGTACATAAAAATAGATTCTACACCGTAATATAAGATTGTGACGTTGTTCCAAATACCTTGCCATTATGGGAATACAACAACTCTAGGACATTTCCATGACAACTCCAATAACATAAAAACGGCTAATTAACAGAAATATGTAAAGTTCATATTTTTACGCAATTTGATATCGATTGCTTATATAAATATCTAAATTTCATGTATTTTCGCAACTTGATATCGATTGGTTAATGTGTATGTACTGAAAAATCAATTCTACACCTTAATATAAGATTGTGAAATTGCTCCAAATACAATGTCGTTATGGCTATACGACAACTCCAATAACATCAAAACGGCTAATTAACAGAAATATGTAAAGTTCATATTTTTACGCAACTTGATACCGATTGCTTAATGTGTGTGTACAAAAAAATCGATTATACACCTTAATATAAGATTGTTAGATTGCTCCAAATACACTGTCGTTATGGTGATGCGACAACTCATTGACAACTCCAATAACATCAAAACGGCTAATTAACAGAAATATGTAAAGTTCATATTTTTACGCAACTTGATATCGATTGCTTATATAAATATCTAAATTTCAAGTATTTACGCAACTTAATATCGATTGATTAATGTGTATGTACTGAAAAATCAATTCTACACCTTAATATAAGATTGTGAAATTGCTCCAAATACAATAACGTTATGGCTATACGACAAAATCCACGACAACTCCAATAACTTCAAAACGGCTAATTAGCATAAATATGTAAAGTTCATATTTTTACGCAACTTGATATCGATTGCTTAATGTGTATGTACTAACAAATCGATTCTACACATTAATATAAGATTGTGAAATTGCTCCAACTACACTGTCATTATGGCTATACGACAACTCTATGCCAACTCCAATAACTTCAAAAAGGCTAATAAGCATAAATATGTAAAGTTCTTATTTTAACACAACTTGGTATAGATTGCTTAATGAATATGTACATAAAAATAGATTCTAAACCTTAAAATAAAATTGTGAAGTTGTTCCAAATACACTGCCATTATGGGAATACAACAACTCTAGGACAACTCCATGACAACTCCAATAACATGAAAACGGCTAATTAACAGAAATATGTAAAGTTCATATTTTTAGGCAACTTTATATCGATTGCTTATATAAATATCTAAACTTCATGTATTTACGCAACTTGATATCGATTGGTTAATATGTATGTACTGAAAAATCAATTCTACACCTTAATATAAGATTGTGAAATTGCCCCAAATACAATGTCGTTTTGGCTATACGAAACTCCAATAACATCAAAACGGCTAATTAACAGAAATATGTAAAGTTCATATTTTTACGCAACTTGGTATCGATTGCTTAAAGTGTATGTACTGAAAAATCAATTCTACACCTTAATATAAGATTGTGAAATTGCTCCAAATACAATGTCGTTATGGCTATACGAAAACTCCACGCAACTCCAATAACTTCAAGACGGCTAATTAGCATAAATATCTAAAGTTCAAATTTTTACGCAACTTGGTAGCAGTTGCTTAATGTGTATCTACTAAAAAATCGGTTTTACACCTTAATATAAGATTGTGAAATTGCTCCAAGTACACTGTCGTTATGGCTATACGACAACTCCAATAACTTCAAAACGGCTAATTAGCATAAATATGTAAAGTTCATATTTTTACGCAACTTGATTCCGATTGCTTAATGTGGGTGTACTAAAAAATCGATTCTACACCGTAATATAAGATTGTGAAATTGCTCCAAATACAACGTCGTTATGGCTATACGACAACTCCACGACAACTTCAATAACTTCAAAACGGCTAATTAGCATAAATATGTAAAGTTAATATTTTTACGCAACTTGATATCGATTGCTTATATAAATATCTAAATTTCATGTATTTACGCAACTTGATATCGATTGGTTAATGTGTATGTACCGAAAAATCAATTTTACACCTTAATATAAGATTGTGAAATTGCTCCAAATACAATGTCGTTATGGCTATACGACAACTCCAATAACATCAAAACGGCTAATTAACAGAAATATGTAAAGTTCATATTTTTACGCAACTTGATATCGATTGGTTTATGTGTATGTACAAAAATTAATTCTGAACCTAAATATAAGATTGTGAAACTGCTCCAAATACACTGTCATTATGGCTATACGACAACTCTATGACAACTCCAATAACTTCAAAAAGGCTAATAAGCATTAATATGTAAAGTTCTTATTTTAACACAACTTGGTATCGATTGCTTAATGTATATTTACCAAAAAATCGATTCTACACCATAATATAAAATTGTAAAATTGTTCCAAATACACTGCCATTACGGGAATACAACAACTCTAGGACAACTCCATGACAACTCCAATAACATAAAAACGGCTAATTAACAGAAATATGTAAAGTTCATATTTTTACGCAATTTGATATCGATTGCTTATATAAATATCTAAATTTCATGTATTTACGCAACTTGATATCGATTGGTTAATGTGTATGTACTGAAAAATCAATTCTACACCTTAATATAAGATTGCGAAATTGCTCCAAATACAATGTCGTTATGGCTATACGACAACTCCAATAACATCAAAACGGCTAATTAACAGAATTATGTAAAGTTCATATTTTTACGCAACTTGATATCGATTGGTTAATGTGTATGTACGAAAAAATCAATTCTACATTTTAAAATAAGGTTGTGAATTTGCTCCAAATACACTGTCGTTATGGCTATGCGACAACTCCATGACAACTCCAATAACATCAAGACGGCTAATTAGCATAAATATGTAAAGTCCAAATTTTTACGCAACTTGGTATCAGTTGCTTAATGTGTATCTACTAAAAAATCGGTTTTACACCTTAATATAAGATTGTGAAATTGCTCCAAGTACACTGTCGTTATGGCTATACGACAACTCCAATAACTTCAAAACGGCTAATTAGCATAAATATGTAAAGTTCATATTTTTACGCAACTTGATTCCGATTACTTAATGTGGGTGTACTAAAAAATCGATTCTACACCGTAATATAAGATTGTGAAATTGCTCCAAATACAACGTCGTTATGGCTATACGACAACTCCACGACAACTCCAATAACTTCAAAACGGCTAATTAGCATAAATGTGTAAAGTTCATATTTTTACGCAACTTGATATCGATTGCTTATATAAATATCTAAATTTCAAGTATTTACGCAACTTAATATCGATTGATTAATGTGTATGTACTGAAAAATCAATTCTACACCTTAATATAAGATTGTGAAATTGCTCCAAATACAATGTCGTTATGGCTATACGACAACTTCAATAACATCAAAACGGCTAATTAACAGAAATATGTAAAGTTCATATTTTACGCAACTTGATATCGATTGCTTAATGTGTATGTACAAAAATTAATTCTGAACCTAAATATAAGATTGTGAAATTGCTCCAAATACACTGTCATTATGGCTATACGACAACTCTATGACAACTCCAATAACTTCAAAAAGGCTAATAAGCATTAATATGTAAAGTTCTTATTTTAACACAACTTGGTATCGATTGCTTAATGTATATTTACCAAAAAATCGATTCTACACCTTAATATAAAATTGTAAAATTGTTCCAAATACACTGCCATTACGGGAATACAACAACTCTAGGACAATTCCATGACAACTCCAATAACATAAAACCGGCTAATTAACAGAAATATGTAAAGTTCATATTTTTACGCAACTTGATATCGATTGGTTAATGTGTATGTACGAAAAAATCAATTCTACATTTTAAAATAAGGTTGTGAATTTGCTCCAAATACACTGTCGTTATGGCTATACGACAACTCCAATAACCTCAAAAAGGCTAATAAGCATAAATATGTAAAGTTCATATTTACAAGCAACTTGGTATAGATTGCTTAATGTATATGTACTAAAAAATCGATTCTACACCGTAATATAAGATTGTGAAATTTCTCCAAATACAACGTCGTTATGGCTATACGACAACTCCACGACAACTCCAATAACTTCAAAACGGCTATTTAGCATAAATATGTAAAGTTCATATTTTAACAAAACTTGATACCGATTGCTTAATGTGTATGTACCAAAAAATCAATTTTACACCTTAATATAAGATTGTGCAATTGCTTCAAATACACTGTCGTTGTGGCTATACGACAACTCCAATAACATCAAAACGCCTAATTAGCATAAATACGTCAAGTTCATATTTTTACGCAACTTGATATCGATTACTTAATGTATATGTACCAAAAAATCAATTCAACACCTTAATATAAGAATGAGAAATTGCTCCAAGTACACTATCGATATGGCTAGCGAAAACTCTATGACAACTCTAATAACTTCAAAACGGCTAATTAGTTTAAATATGTAAAATTCATATTTTTACAGAACTTGATATCGATTGCTTATATAAATATGTAAAGTTCATATATTTACGCAGCTTGATATCGATTGATTAATGTGTATGTACTGAAAAATCAATTCTACACCTTAATATAAGATTGTGAAATTGCTCCAAATACAATGTCGTTTAGGCTACACGACAACTCCTTGACAACTCCAATAACATCAAAACGGCTAATTAGCATAAATATGTAAAGTTCATATTTACAAGCAACTTGATATCGATTGCTTAATGTGCATGTAAGAAAAAAGCAATTCTACACCTTAATATAAGCTTGTGAAATTGCTCCAAATACACTGTCGTTATGGCTATACCATAACTCTTTGACAACTCCAATAACTTCAAAACGGCTAATTAGCATAAATATGTAAAGTTCATATTTTTACCCAACTTGATACCGATTGCTTAATGTGCATGTAAGAAAAAAACAATTCTACACCTTAATATGAGGTTGCGAAATTGCTCCAAATACAATGTCGTTAGGGCTATACGACAAATCCACGACAACTCCAATAACTTCAAAACGGCTAATTAGCATAAATATGTGAAGTTCATATTTCTACGCAACTTGATATCGATTGCTTAATGTATATGTACTGAAAAATCAATTCTACACCTTAATATAAGATTGTGAAATTGCTCCAAATACAATGTCGTTAGGGCTATACGACAAATCCACGACAACTCCAATAACTTCAAAACGGCAAATTAGCATAAATATGTAAAGTTCATATTTTTACACAACTTAATATCGATTGCTTAATGTGTATGTACCAAAAAATCAATTTTACACCTTATTATAAGATTGTGAATTTCTTCAAATACACTGTCGTTGTGGCTATACGACAACTCCACAACAACTCCAATAACTTCAAAACTTCTAATTAGCATAAATAGGTCAAATTCATATTTTTACGCAACTTGATATCGATTACTTATTGTATATGTACCAAAAATTCAATTCAACACTTTAATATAAGAATGAGAAATTGCTCCAAGTACACTATCGATATGGCTATGCGAAAACTCTATGACAACTCCAATAACTTCAAAACGGCTAATTAGTTTAAATATGTAAAATTCATATTTTAACGTAACTTGATATCGATTGCTTGTATAAATATGTAAAGTTCATATATTTACGCAGCTTGATATCGTTTGATTAATGTGTATGTACTGAAAAATCAATTCTACACCTTAATATAATATTGTGAAATTGCTTCAAATACAATGTTGTTTAGGCTACACGACAATTCCTTGACAACTCCAATAACATCAAAACGGCTAATTAGCATAAATATGTAAAGTTCATATTTACAAGCAACTTGATATCGATTGCTTAATGTGCATGTAAGAAAAAAGCAATTCTACACCTTAATATAAGCTTGTGAAATTGCTCCAAATACACTGTCGTTATGGCTATACCATAACTCTTTGACAACTCCAATAACTTCAAAACGGCTAATTAGCATAAATATGTAAAGTTCATATTTTTACCCAACTTGATACCGATTGCTTAATGTGCATGTAAGAAAAAAACAATTCTACACCTTAATATGAGGTTGCGAAATTGCTCCAAATACAATGTCGTTAGGGCTATACGACAAATCCACGACAACTCCAATAACTTCAAAACGGCTAATTAGCATAACTATGTAAAGTTCATATTTTTACACAACTTGATATCGATTGCTTAATGTGCATGTACTAAAGAATCGATTCTACACCTTAATATAAGCTTGTGAAATTGCTTCAAATACAATGTCGTTAGGGCTATACGACAAATCCACGACAACTCCAATAACTTCAAAACGGCTAATTAGCATAAATATGTGAAGTTCATATTTCTACGCAACTTGATATCGGTTGCTTAATGTGTATCTACTAAAAAATCGATTCTACACCTTAATATAAGATTGTGAAATTGCTCAAGTACACTGTCGTTATGGCTACACGAATACTATATGACAACTCTAATAAAATTAAAACGGGTAGTTAACAGAAATATGTAAAGTTCATATTTTTACGCAACTTGATATCGATTGCTTAATGTGCATGTTAAAAAAAAACAATTCTACACCTTAATATAAGCTTGTGAAATTGCTTCAAATACAATGTCGTTAGGGCTATACGACAAATCCACGACAACTCCAATAACTTCAAAACGGCTAATTAGCATAAATATGTAAAGTTCATATTTTTACCCAACTTGATACCGATTGCTTAATGTGCATGTAAGAAAAAAACAATTCTACACCTTAATATGAGGTTGCGAAATTGCTCCAAATACAATGTCGTTATGGCTATACGACAACTACACGACAACTCCAATAACTTCAAAACGGCTAATTAGCATAAATGTGTAAATTTCATATTTTTACACAACTTTTTATCGATTGCTTAATGTGTATGTACCAAAAAATCAATTCTACACCTTAATATAAGCTTGTGAATTTGCTCCAAATACACTGTCGTTATGGCTATTCGACAACTCCCTGACAACTTCAATAACTTCAAAACTTCTAATTCGCATAAAAAGGTCAAGTTCATATTTTTACGCAACTTGATATCGATTACTTATTGTATATGTACCAAAAAATCAATTCAACACTTTAATATAAGAATGAGAAATTGCTCCAAGTACACTATTGATATGGCTACGCGAAAACTCTATGACAACTCCAATAACTTCAAAACGGCAAATTAGTTTAAATATGTAAAATTCATATTTTAACGTAACTTGATATCGATTGCTTATATAAATATGTAAAGTTCATATTTTTACGCAACTTGATATCGATTGCTTAATGTATATGTACTGAAAAATCAATTCTACACCTTAAAATAAGATTGTGAAATTGCTCAAAATACAATGTCGTTATGGCTATACGACAACTACACCTACACGACAACTCCAATAACTTCAAAACGGCTAATTAGCATAAATATGTAAAGTTCATATTTCTACCCAACTTGATACCGATTGCTTAACGTGTATGTACCAAAAAATCAATTTTACACCTTAATATAAGATTATGAAATTGCTTCAAATACACTGTTGTTGTGGCTACACGACAACTCATTGACAACTCCAATAACATCAAAACGGCTAATTAGCATAAACATGTAAAGTTCATATTTATACGCAACTTGATATCGATTGCTTAATGTGCATGTAAGAAAAAACAATTCTACACCTTAATATGAGGTTGCGAAATTGCTCCAAATACAATGTCGTTAGGGCTATACGACAAATCCACGACAACTCCAATAACTTCAAAACGGCTAATTAGCATAAATATGTAAAGTTCATATTTTTACACAACTTGATACCGATTGCTTAATGTGCATGTAAGAAAAAAACAATTCTACACCTTAATATGAGGTTGCGAAATTGCTCCAAATACAATGTCGTTATGGCTATACGACAACTACACGACAACTCCAATAACTTCAAAACGGCTAATTAGCATAAATGTGTAAATTTCATATTTTTACACAACTTTTTATCGATTGCTTAATGTGTATGTACCAAAAAATCAATTTTACACCTTAATATAAGATTATGAAATTGCTTCAAATACACTGTTGTTGTGGCTACACGACAACTCATTGACAACTCCAATAACATCAAAACGGCTAATTAGCATAAACATGTAAAGTTCATATTTATACGCAACTTGATATCGATTGCTTAATGTGCATGTAAGAAAAAACAATTCTACACCTTAATATGAGGTTGCGAAATTGCTCCAAATACAATGTCGTTAGGGCTATACGACAAATCCACGACAACTCCAATAACTTCAAAACGGCTAATTAGCATAAATATGTAAAGTTCATATTTTTACACAACTTGATATCGATTGCTTAATGTGCATGTTAGAAAAAAACAATTCTACACCTTTATATAAGCTTGTGAAATTGCTCCAAATACACTGTCGTTATGGCTATACGATAACTCTTTGACAACTCCAATAACATCAACACGGCTAATTAGCATAAATGTGTAAAGTTCATATTTTTACGCAACTTGATATTGATTTCTTATATAAATATGTAAAGTTCATATATTTACATAGCTTGGTATCGATTGATTAATGTGTATGTACTGAAAAATTAATTCTACACCTTAATATAAGATTGTGAAATTGCTCCAAATACAATGTCGTTTAGGCTACAGACAACTCATTGACAACTCCAATAACATCAAAACGGCTAATTAGCATAAATATGTAAAGTTCATATTTCTACCCAACTTGATACCGATTGCTTAATGTGTATGTACCAAAAAATCAATTTTACACCTTAATATAAGATTATGAAATTGCTTCAAATACACTGTTGTTGTGGCTACACGACAACTCATTGACAACTCCAATAACATCAAAACGGCTAATTAGCATAAACATGTAAAGTTCATATTTATACGCAACTTGATATCGATTGCTTAATGTGCATGTAAGAAAAAACAATTCTACACCTTAATATGAGGTTGCGAAATTGCTCCAAATACAATGTCGTTAGGGCTATACGACAAATCCACGACAACTCCAATAACTTCAAAACGGCTAATTAGCATAAATATGTAAGGTTCATATTTTTACACAACTTGATATCGATTGCTTAATGTGCATGTTAAAAAAAAACAATTCTACACCTTAATATAAG
>NW_024395793.1:0-10495 GCF_016617805.1 Bactrocera tryoni
GACAACTCCAATAACATCAAAACGACTAATTTGCATAAATATGTAAAGTTCATGTTTTTACGCATCTTGATATCGATTGCATAATATTTATGTACCAAAAAATCAATTATACACCTTAATTTAAGATTGCAAAGTTGTTCCAAATAAACTGTCGTAATTTCTATAGAACAACTCTATGAGAACTCCAATAACATTAAAACGGCTAATTTGCCTAAATATGTAAAGTTCATATTTTTACGCATCTTGATATCGATTGCATAATATGTATGTACCAAAAAATCAATTTTACACTTAAATTTAAGTTTGCAAAGATGTTCTAAATACACTGTCGCTTTTGCTATAGAACAACTCTGTGACAACTCCAATAAAATCGAAACGGCTAATTTGCATAAATATGTAAAGTGCATATTCTTACGCATCTTGATATCGATTGCTTAATGTGTATGTATGTACTAAAAAATCAGTTCTACACCTTAATTTAGGTTTGTTAAATTGTTCCAAATACATTGTCGCTATTGCTATAGGACAACTCTATGACAACTCCAATAACATCAAAACGGCTAATTTGCATAAATATGTAAAGTTCATGTTTTTACGCATCTTGATATCGATTGCATAATATTTATGTACCAAAAAATCAATTATACACCTTAATTTAAGATTGCAAGGTTGTTCCAAATACACTGTCGCTATTGCTATAGAAGAACTTTGTGACAACTCCAATAACATCAAAACGGCTAATTTGCATAAATATGTAAAGTGCAGATTTTTACGCATCTTGATATCGATTGCATATTATGTATGTACCAAAAAATCAATTTTACAACTTAATTTAAGATTGCAAAGTTGTTCCAAATACACTGTCGCTATTGCTATAGAACAACTTTGTGACAACTCCAATAAAATCGAAACGGCTAATTTGCATAAATATGTAAAGTTCATATTCTTACGCATCTTGATATCGATTGCTTAATGTGTATGTATGTACTAAAAAATCAGTTCTACACCTTAATTTAGGTTTGTTAAATTGTTCCAATTACATTGTCGCTATTGCTATAGGACAACTCTATGAAAGCTCCAATAACATCAAAACGGCTAATTTGCATAAATATGTAAAGTTCATATTTTTACGCATCTTGATATCGATTGCTTAATGTGTATGTATGTACCAAAAAATCAATTTTACATCTTAATTTAAGATTGTAAAATTGTTCCAAATACACTGTCGCTATTGCCATAGAACAACTCTATGACAACTCCAATAACATCAAAACGGCTAATTTGCATAAATATGTAATGTTCATATTTTTACGCATCTTGATATCGATTGCATATTGTGTATGTATCAAAAAATCGATTCTACACCTTAATATAAGATTGTGAAATTGATTCAAATACACTGTCGCTATGGCTATACGACAACTCTATGACAACTCCAATAACTTCAAAGCGGCTAATTTGCATAAATATGTAAAGTTCATATTTTTACGCATCTTGATATCGATTGCATAATATGTATGTACCAAAAAATCAATTCTGCACCTTAATTTGGGATTGTTTAATTGTTCCAAATACATTGTCGCTAGTGCTATACGACAACTCTATGACAACTCCAATAACATCAAAACGGCTAATTTGCATAAATATGTAAAGTTCATATATTTACGCAACTTGATATAGATTGCTTAGTGTGTATGTATCAAAACATCGATTCTACACCGTAACTTAAGATTGTGAAATTGCTCCAAAAACACTGTCGTTATGGCTATACGACAACTCTATGACAACTCCAATAACATCAAAACGGCTAGTTAGCATAAATATGTAAAGTTCATATTTTTACGCATCTTGATAACGATTGCTTAGTGTGTATGTATCAAAAAATCGATTCTTTACCGTAACTTAAGATTGTGAAATTTTTTTAAATAAATTGTCGCTATTGCTATAGGACAACTCTATGACAACTCCAATAACATCAAAACGGCTAATTTGCATAAATATGTAAAGTTCATGTTTTTACGCATCTTGATATCGATTGCATAATATTTATGTACCAAAAAATCAATTATACACCTTAATTCAAGATTGCAAGGTTGTTCCAAATACACTGTCGCTATTGCTATAGAACAACTTTGTGACAACTCCAATAACATCAAAACGGCTAATTTGCATAAATATGTAAAGTGCAGATTTTTACGCATCTTGATATCGATTGCATATTATGTATGTACCAAAAAATCAATTTTACGCCTTAATTTAAGATTGCACAGTTGTTCCAAATACACTGTCGCTATTGCTCTAGAACAACTCTATGACAACTCCAATAACATCAAAACGGCGAGTTAGCATGAATATGTAAAGTTCATATTTTTACGCATCTTGATATCGATTGCTTACTGTGTATGTATGTACTAAAAAATCAATTCTACACCTTAATTAAGGTTTATTAAATTGTTCCAAATACATTGTCGCTATTGCTATAGGACAACTCAATGACAACTCCAATAACATCAAAACGGCTAATTTGCATAAATATGTAAAGTTCATATTTTTACGCATCTTGATGTCGATTGCATAATTTGTATGTACCAAAAAATCAATTCTGCACCTTAATTTGGGATTGTTTAATTGTTCCAAATACATTGTCGCTATTGCTATACGACAACTCTATGACAACTCCAATAACATCAAAACGGCTAATTTGCATAAATATGTAAAGTTCATATTTTTACGCAACTTGATATCGATTGCATAATATGTATGTATCAAAACATCGATTCTGCACCTTAATTTAAAATTGCAAAGGTGTTCCAAATACACTGTCGCTATGGCTATACGACAACTCTATGACAACTCCAATAACATCAAAACGGCTAGTTAGCATAAATATGTAAAGTTCATATTTTTACGTATCTTGATAACGATTGCTTAGTGTGTATGTAACAAAAAATCGATTCTACACCGTAACTTAAGATTGTGTAATTGTTCCAAATACATTGTCGCTATTGCTATAGGACAACTCTATGACAACTCCAATAACATCAAAACGGCTAATTTGCATAAATATGTAAAGTTCATGTTTTTACGCATCTTGATATCGATTGCATAATATGTATGTACCAAAAAATCAATTATACACCTTAATTTAAGATTGCAAGGTTGTTCCAAATACACTGTCGCTATTGCTATAGAACAACTTTGTGACAACTCCAATAACATCAAAACGGCTAATTTGCATAAATATGTAAAGTGCAGATTTTTACGCATCTTGATATCGATTGCATATTATGTATGTACCAAAAAATCAATTTTACACCTTAATTTAAGATTGCACAGGTGTTCCAAATACATTGTCGCTATTGCTATAGGACAACTCTATGACAACTCAAATAACATCAAAACGGCTAATTTGCATAAATATGTAAATTTCATATTTTTACGCATCTTGATGTCGATTGCACAATTTGTATGTACCAAAAAATCAATTTTACACCTTAGTTTAAGATTGCAAAGTTGTTTCAAATACACTGTCGCTATTGCTATAGAACAACTCTATGACAACTCCAATAACATCAAAACGGCTATTTGCATAAATATGTAAAGTTCATGTTTTTACGCATCTTGATATCGATTGCATATTATGTATGTACCAAAAAATCAATTTTACATCTTAATTTAAGATTGTTAAATTGTTCTAAATACACTGTCGCTATTGCTAAAGGGAAACTCTATGACAACTCCAATAACATCAAAACGGCTAATTTGCATAAATATGTAAAGTGCAGATTTTTACGCATCTTGATATCGATTGCATATTATGTATGTACCAAAAAATCAATTCTACACCTTAATTTAAAATTGCAAAATTGTTCCAAAAACACTGTCGCTATTGCTATAGGGCAACTCTATGACAACTCCAATAACATCAAAACCATTAATTAGCAAAAATATGTGAAGTTCATATTTTTACGCTACCTGATATCGATTGCATATTGTGTATGTACTAAAAAATCAATTCAACACCTTAATATAGGATTGTTAAATTGTTCCAAATACACTGTCGCTATTGCTATAGAACAACTTTGTGACAACTCCAATAACATCAAAACGGCTAATTTGCATAAATATGTAAAGTGCAGATTTTTACGCATCTTGATATCGATTGCATATTATGTATGTACCAAAAAATCAGTTCTACACCTTAATTTAGGTTTGTTAAATTGTTCCAAATACATTGTCGCTATTGCTATAGGACAACTCTATGACAACTCCAATAACATCAAAACGGCTAATTTGCATAAATATGAAAAGTTCATATTTTTACGCATCTTGATATCGATTGCTTAATATTTATGTACCAAAAATCAATTTTACACCTTAATTTAAGATTGCAAAGTTTTTCCAATTACACTGTCGCTATTGCTATAAAACAACTCTATGACAACTCCAATAGCATCAAAACGGCTAATTTGCATAAATATGTAAAGTTCATATTTTAACGAATCTTGATATCGATTGCATAATATGTATGTACCAAAAATCAATTTTACATCTTAATTTAAGATTGTAAAATTGTTCCAAATACACTGTAGCTATTGCTATAGAACACCTCTATGACAACTTAAATAACATCAAAACGGCTAATTAACAGAAATATGTAAAGTTCATATTTTTACGCAACTTGATAAAGATTGCATAATGTGTATAAACCAAAAAATCAATTCTACACTGTAATTAAGGATTGTTAAATTGTTCAAATACACTGTCGCTATTGCTATAGGACAACTCTATGACAACTCCAATAACATCAAAACGGGTAATTAGCAAAAATATGTAAAGTTCATATTTTTACGAACTTGATATCGATTGCTTAATGTGTATGTACTAAAAAATCGATTCTACACCTTAACTTAAGATTGTGAAATTGCTCCGAATACACTCTCGATATGGTTATACGACAACTCTATGACAACTCCAATAACATCAAAACGGCTAGTTAGCATAAATATGTAAAGTTCATATTTTTACGCAACTTGATATCGATTGCTTAACGTGTATGTACCAAGAAACCGATTCTACACCTTAATGTAAGATTATGAAACTGCTCCAAATTCTCTGTCGTTATGGCTATACGACTACTCTATGACAACTCCAATAGCATCAAAACGGCTAGTTAGCATAAATATGTAAAGTTCATATTTTTACGCAACTTGATATCGATTGCTTAATGTGTATGTATCAAAAAATCGATTCTACACCTTAACTAACGATTGTGAAATTGCTCCAAAGACACTGTCGTTATGGCTATACGACAACTCTATGAAAGCTCCAATAACATCAAAACGGTTAAATAGCATAAATATGTAAAGTTCATATTTTTACGCAACTTGATATCGGTTGCTTAATGTGTATGTATCAAAAAATCGATTCTACACCCCATCTTAAGATTGTGAAATTGTTCCAAAGACACTGTCGTTATGGCTATACGACAACTCTATGAAAGCTCCAATAACATCAAAACGGCTAAATAGCAAAAATATGTAAAGTTCATATTTTTACGCATCTTGATATCGGTTGCTTAATGTGTATGTATCAAAAAATTGATTCTACACCTTAACTTACGATTGTGAAATTGCTCCAGAAACACTGTCGTTATGGCTATACGACAACCCTATGACCACTCCAATAACATCAAAACGGCTAAATAGCATAAATATGTAAAGTTCATATTTTTACGCAACCTGATATCGATTGCATAATATGTATGTACCAAAAAATCAATTCTACACCTTAATTTAGGATTGTTAAATTGTTCCAAATACACTGTCGCTATTGCTATAGGACAACTGTATGACAACTCCAATAACATCAAAACGGCTAGTTAGCATAAATATGTAAAGTTCATATTTTTACGCAACTTGATATCGATTGCTTAATGTGTATGTATCAAAAAGTCGATTCTACACCTCAACTTAAGATTGTGAAATTGCTCCAAAGACACTGTCGTTATGGCTATACGACAACTCTATGAAAGCTCCAATAACTCCAAAACGGCTAATTAACAGAAATATGTAAAGTTCAAATTTTTACGCATCTTGATATCGATTGCTTAATGTGTATGTACTAAAAAATCGATTCTACACCTTAACTTCAGATTGTGAAATTGCTCCAAATACACTGTCGTTATGGCTATACAACAACTCTATGAAAGCTCCAATAACATCAAAACGGCTAAATAGCAAAAATATGTAAAGTTCATATTTTTACGCATCTTGATATCGATTGCTTAATGTGTATGTATGTACTAAAAAATCAATTTTACACCTTAATTTAAGATTGCAAAGTTGTTCAAAATACACTGTCGCTATTGCTATAGAACAACTCTATGACAACTCCAATAACATCAAAACGGCTAGTTAGCATAAATATGTAAAGTTCATATTTTTACGCAACTTGATATCGATTGCTTAATGTGTATGTATCGAAAAACCGATTCTACACCTTAACTTGAGATTGTGAAATTGCTCCGAAGACACTGTCGTTATGGCTATACGACAACTCTATGAAAGCTCCAAAAACATCAAAACGGCGAGTTAGCATAAATATGTAAAGTTCATATTTTTACGCAACTTGATATCGATTGCTTAATGTGTATGTACTAAAAAATCGATTCTACACCTTAATTTAGGATTGTTAGATTGTTCCAAATACACTGTCGCTATTGCTATAGGACAACTCTATGACAACTCCAATAACATCAAAACGGGTAATTAGCAAAAATATGTAAAGTTCATATTTTTACGAACTTGATATCGATTGCTTAATATGTATGTACTAAAAAATCGATTCTACACCTTAACTTAAGATTGTGAAATTGCTCCGAATACCCTCTCGATATGGTTATACGACAACTCTATGACAACTCCAATAACATCAAAACGGCTAATTAACGGAAATATGTAAAGTTCATATTTTTACGCATCTTGATATCGATTGCTTAATTTGTATGTACTACAAAATCGATTCCACCCTTTAATATAAGATTGTGAAATTGCTCCAAATACATTGTCGTTATGGCTATACGACAACTCTATGAAAGCTCCAATAACATCAAAACGGCTAAATAGCATAAATATGTAAAGTTCATATTTTTACGCAACCTGATATCGATTGCATAATGTGTATGTGCCAAAAAATCCATTCTACACCTTGATTTAGGAATGTTACAATGTTCCAAATACACTGTCGTAATGGCTATACGACAACTCTATGAAAGCTCCAATAACATCAAAACGGCTAAATAGCATAAATATGTAAAGTTCATATTTTTACGCAACCTGATATCGATTGCATAATGAGTATGTACCAAAAAATCAATTCTACACCTTAATTTAGGATTGCTAAATTGTTCCAAATACACTGTCGCTAGTGCTATAGGACATCAATATGACAACTCCAATAACATTAAAACGGGTTATTAGCAAAAATATGTAAAGTTCATATTTTTACGCATCTTGATATCGATTGCTTAATGTGTATGTATGTACTAAAAAATCAATTCTACACCTTAATTTAGGATTGTTAAGTTGTTCCAAATACATTGTCGCTATTGCTATAGAACAACTCTATGAAAACTCCAATAATTTCAAAACGGCAAATATGCATAAATATGTAAAGTTCAAATTTTTACGCATCTTGATATCGATTGCTTAATGTGTATGTACTAAAAAATCGATTCTACACCTTAACTTCAGATTGTGAAATTGCTCCAAATACACTGTCGTTATGGCTATACAACAACTCTATGAAAGCTCCAATAACATCAAAACGGCTAAACAGCATAAATATGTAAAGTTCATATTTTTACGCAACCTGATATCGATTGCATAATGTGTATGTACCAAAAAACCAATTCTACACCTTAATTTAGGAATGTTAAATTGTTCCAAATACACTGTCGCTATTGCTATAGGACAACTCTATGACAACTCCAATAACATCAAAACGGGTAATTAGCAAAAATATGTAAAGTTCATATATTTACACAACTTGATATCGATTGCTTAATGTGTATGTGTCAAAAAATCGATTCTACACCTTAACTTAAGATAGTGAAATTGCTCCAAAGACACTGTCGTTATGGCTATACGAAAACTCTATGAAAGTTCCAATAACATCAAAACGGCTAAATAGCATAAATATGTAAAGTTCATATTTTTACGCAACCTGATATGGATTGCATAATGTGTGTGTACCAAAAAATCCATTCTACACCTTGAATTAGTATTGTTAAATTGTTCCAAATACACTGTCGTTATGGCTATCCGACAACTCTATGAAAGCTCCAATAACGTCAAAACGGCTAAATAGCAAAAATATGTAAAGTTCATATTTTTACGCATCTTGATATCGATTGCTTAATGTGTATGTACCAAAAAACCAATTCTACAAATTAATTTAGGATTTTTAAATTGTTCCAAATACACTGTCGCTATTGCTATAGGACAACCCTATGACAACTCTATGACAACTCCAATAACATCAAAACGGGTAATTAGCAAAAATATGTAAAGTTTATATTTTTACGCAACTTGATATCGATTGCTTAATGTGTATGTATCAAGAACTCGATTCTACACCTTAACTTAAGATTGTGAAATTGCTCCAAAAACACTGTCGTTATGGCTATACGACAACTCTTCGAAAGCTCCAATAACATCAAAACGGCTAAATACATAGCATAAATATGTAAAGTTCATATTTTTACGCATCTTGATATCGAATGCTTAATGTGTATGTACTAAAAAATTTATTCTACCCCTTAATATAAGATTGTGAAATTGCTCCAAAGACACTGTCGTTATGGCTATATGACAACTCTATGACAACTCCAATAACATTAAAACGGGTAATTAGCAAAAATATGTAAAGTTCAAATTTTTACGCATCTTGATATCGATTGCTTAATGTGTATGTACTAAAAAATCGATTCTACACCTTAACTTCAGATTGTGAAATTGCTCCAAATACACTGTCGTTATGGCTATACAACAACTCTATGAAAGCTCCAATAACATCAAAACGGCTAAATAGCAAAAATATGTAAAGTTCATATTTTTACGCACCTTGATATCGATTGCTTAATGTGTATGTACCAAAAAACCAATTCTAGACCTTAATTTAGGATTTTAAATTGTTCCAAATACACTGTCGCTATTGCTATGGGACAACTCTATGACAACTCAATAACATCAAAACGGGTAATTAGCAAAAATATGTAAAGTTTATATTTTTACGCAACTTGATATCGATTGCTTAATGTGTATGTATCAAGAACTCGATTCTACACCTTAACTTAAGATTGTGAAATTGCTCCAAAAACACTGTCGTTATGGCTATACGACAACTCGTCGAAAGCTCCAATAACATCAAAACGGCTAAATACATAGCATAAATATGTAAAGTTCATATTTTTACGCATCTTGATATCGAATGCTTAATGTGTATGTACTAAAAAATTTATTCTACCCCTTAATATAAGATTGTGAAATTGCTCCAAAGACACTGTCGTTATGGCTATATGACAACTCTATGACAATTCCAATAACATCAAAACGGCTAAATAGCATAAATATGTAAAGTTCATATTTTTACGCAACCTGATATCGATTGCTTAATGTGTATGTACCAAAAAACCAATTCTACACCTTAATTTAGGATTTTTAAATTGTTCCAAATACACTGTCGCTATTGCTATAGGACAACTCTATGACAACTCTAATAACATCAAAACGGGTAATTAGCAAAAATATGTAAAGTTTATATTTTTACGCAACCTGATATCGATTGCATAATTTGTATGTACCAAAAAACCAATTCTACACCTTAATTTAGGAATGTTAAGTTGTTCCAAATACACTGTCGCTATTGCTATAGGACAACTCTATGACAACTGCAATAACATTAAAACGGGTAATTAGCAAAAATATGTAAAGTTCATATTTTTACGCATCTTGATATCGATTGCTTAATGTGTATGTACTAAAAAATCGATTCTACCCCTTAATATTGGATTGTGAAATTGCTCCAAATACACTGTCGTTATGGCTATACGACAACCCTATGAAAGCTCCAATAACATCAAAACGGCTAAATAGCATATATATATAAAGTACATATTTTACGCAACTTGATATCGATTGCTAAATGTGTATGTATCAAAAAATCGATTCTACACCTTAACTTACGATTGTGAAATTACTCCAAAGACACTGTCGTTATGGCTATACGACAACTCTATGAAAGCTCCAATAACATCAAAACGGCTAAATAGCATAAATATGTAAAGTTCATATTTTTACGCAACTTGATATCGGTTGCTTAATGTGTATGTATCAAAAGCTCGATTCTACACCTTAACTGAAGATTGTGAAATTGCTCCAAAAACACTGTCGTTATGGCTATACGACAACTCTTCGAAAGCTCCAATAACATC
>NW_024395794.1:0-3264 GCF_016617805.1 Bactrocera tryoni
TGGAACAATTTTACAATCTTAAATTAAGATGTAAAATTGATTTTTTGGTACAAATATATTATGCAATCGATATCAAGATGCGTAAAACTATGAACTTTACATATTTATGCAAATTAGCCGTTTTGATGTTATTGGAGTTGTCATAGAGTTGTCCTATAGCTATAGCGAAAGTGTATTTGGAACAATTTTACAATCTTAAATTAAGATGTAAAATTGATTTTTTGGTACATACATAATGTGCAATCGATACCAAGATGAGTAAAAATATGAACTGTACATATATATGCAAATTCACCGTTTTGATTTTATTGGAGTTACGGCTATGTAAATTAGCCGTTTTGATGTTATTGGAGCTTTCATAGAGTTGTCGTATAGCCGTAACGACAGTGTCTTTGGAGCAATTTCACAATCTTAAGTTACGCTGTAGAATCGATTTTCTGGTACATACATATTATGCAATCGATATAAAGTTGCGTAAAAATTTGAACTTTACATATTTATGCTAACTCGCCGTTTTGATGTTATTGGAGTTGTCGTAGAGTTGTCGTATATCCATAGCGACAGTGTGTTTGAATCAATTTCACAATCTTATATTAAGGTGTAGAATCGATTTTTCGATACATACACACTAAGCAGTCGATATCAAGTTGCGTAAAAATATGAACTTTCCACATTTATGCTAACTAGCCGTTTTGATGTTATTGGAGTTGTCATAGAGTTGTTCTATAGCAATAGCGACAGTGTATTTGGAACAACTTTGCAATCTTAAATTAAGGTGTATAATTGATTTTTTAGTACATACATATTATGCAATCGATATCAAGATGCGTAAAATATGAACTTTACATATTTCTGCCAATTAGCCGTTTTTTTGTTATTGGAGTTGTCATAGAGTTGCCCTATAGCAATAGCGACAGTGTATTTGGAACAATTTAACAATTTTATATTAAGGTGTAGAATCGATTTTTTAATACATACACATTAAGCAATCGATATCAAGTTTCGTAAAAATATGAAATTTACATATTTCTGCCAATTAGCCGTTTTTTGTTATTGGAGTTCTCAAAGGGTTGTTCTTTAGCAATAGCGACAGTGTATTTGGAACAAATTTACAATCTTAAATTAAGATGTAAATAGATATTATGCAATCGATATCAAGATGCGTAAAAATATGAACTTTACATATTTATGCAAATTTGCCGTTTTGATGCTATTGGAGTTGTCTCAAAAATGTTCTATAGCAATATTATATTTGCAATCTTAAATTAAGGTGTAAAATTAATTTTTTGGTACATACATATTATGCAATCAATATCAAGATGCGTAAAAATATGAACTTTACATATTTATGCAAATTAGCCGTTTTGATGTTATTGGAGTTGTCATAGAGTTGTTCTATAGCAATAGCGACAGTGTATTTGGAACAACCTTGCAATTTTTAAAATTAAGATGTAAAATTGATTTTTTGGTACATACATATTATGCAATCGATATCAAGATGCGTAAAAATATAAACTTTACATATTTATGCAAATTAGCCGTTTTTTTGTTATTGGAGTTGTCATAGAGTTGCCCTATAGCAATAGCGACAGTATATTTGGAACAATTTTACAATCTTATATTAAGGTGTAGAATCGATTTTTTAATACATACACATTAAGCAATCGATATCAAGTTTCGTAAAAATATGAACTTTACATATGCGTAAAAATATAAACTTTACATATTTATCTCATTTTGATTTTTCTGGAGTTGTCGTAGAGTTGTTCTATAGCAATAGCGACAGTGTATTTGAAACAACTTCAAAATTTTAAATTAAGGTGTAAATTTGATTTTTTGGTACATTCATATTATGCAATCGATATCAAGATACGTAAAAATATGAACTTTACATCTTTATGCTAACTAGCCGATTTGATGTTATTGAAGTTGTCATAGAGTTGTTCTATAGCAATAGCGACAGTGTATTTGGAACAACTTTGCAATCTTAAATTAAGATGTACAATCGATTTTTTGATACATACACATTAAGCAATCGATATCAAGTTGCGTAAAAATATGAACTTTACATATTTCTGCCAATTAGCCGTTTTTTTGTTATTGGAGTTGTCATAGAGTTGCACTATAGCAATAGCGACAGTGTATTTGGAACAATTTAACGATATTAAATTAAGATGTAACATTGATTTTTTGGTATATACATATTAGCAATCGATATCAAGATGCGTAAAAATATGAATTTTACATATTTGTGCTAACTAGCCGTTTTGATGTCATTGGAGTTGTCATAGAGTTGTTCTATAGCAATAGCGACAGTGTATTTGGAACAATTTTGCAATCTTAAATTAAGATGTAAAATTGATTTTTTGGTACATACATATTATGCAATCGATATCAAGATGCGTAAAAATATGAACTTTACATATTTATGCAAATTAGGCTTTTTGATTTTATAGGAGTTGTCATAGAGTTTTTCTATAGCAATAGCGACAGTGTATTTGGAACAACTTCGCAATCTTAAATTAAGGTGTAAATTTGATTTTTTGATACATACACAATATGCAATCGATATCAGGTAGCGTAAAAATATGAACTTCACATATTTTTGCCAATTAATAGTTTTGATGTTATTGGAGTTGTCATAGAGTTGCCTATAGCAATAGCGACAGTGTATTTGGAACAACTTAACAATCTTATATTAAGGTGTAGAATCGATTTTTTAATACATGCATATTAAGCAATCGATATCAAATTTCGTAAAAATATGAACTTTACATATTTCTGCCAATTAGCCGTTTTTTTGTTATTGGAGTTGTCATAGAGTTGCCCTGTAGCAATAGCGACAGTGTATTTGGAACAATTTTACAATCTTATATTAAGGTGTAGAATGGATTTTTTAGTACATACACATTAAGCAATCGATATCAAGATGCGTAAAAAATATGAACTTTACATATTTATGCAAATTAGCCGTTTTGATGTTATTGGAGTTGTCATAGAGTTGTTCTCTAGCAATAGCGACAGTGTATTTGGAACAACTTTGCAATCTTAAATTAAGATGTACATCGATTTTTTGATACATACACATTAAGCAATCGATATCAAGTTGCGTAAAAATATGAACTTTACATATTTATGCTAACTAGCCGCTTTGAAGTTATTGCAGTTGTCATAGAGTTGCCCTATAGCAATAGCGACAGTGTATTTGGGACAACTTTGCAATCTTAAATTAAGGTGTACAACCGATTTTTTGGTACATACATA
>NW_024395795.1:0-5688 GCF_016617805.1 Bactrocera tryoni
ATTTGAAGCAACTTTATATGGATTTCTAAATGTGTACATGCGAGAAAATCGGTTTTATGCCTAAATGTAAAATTCTGGAATTTTCCAGATGCACTGCCGTTATAGTTTTATGCCAACTTCAGTAAGATGAAGAAAATTAATTAACTTTAATATTTGAATTTAATAATTTGAAACAACTTTATATGGATTTCTTAATGTGTACATGCAAGAAAGTCGGTTTTATACCTAAATGTAAAATTGTATAATTTTTCCAAATGCACTGCCGTTATGGCTTTATGCCAAGTTCAGTAAGATGAAGAAGATTAATTAACTTTAATATGTGAGTTTATTAAATTGAAGCAACTTGATATGGATTTCTAAATGTGTACATGCAAGAAAGTCGGTTTTGTACCTAAATGTAAAATTATGGAATTTTTTCCAAATGCACTGCCGTTATGGTTTTATGCCAACTTCAGTAAGATAAAGAAAATTAATAACTCTAATATGTGAATTTATTAATTTGAAGCAACTTGATATGGATTTCTAAATATGTACATGCAAGAAAGTCGGTTTTATACCTAAATGTAAAATTATGGAATTTTTCCAAATGCACTGCCGTTATGGTCTTATGTCAACTTCAGTAAGATGAAGATGATTAATTAACTTAAATATGTGAACTTAATAATTTGAGGCAACTTGATATTGATTTCTAAATGTGTACATGCGAGAAAGTCGGTTTTATACCTAAATGAAAAATTGTGGATTTTTTTCCAATTGCACTGCCGTTATGGACTTATGTCAACTTGAGTAAGATGGTGAGGGTTAATTAAGTTTAATATGTGAAGCTGATGATGTAAAGCAACTTTATATGGATTTCTAAATGTGTACTTGCAAGAAAGTCTGTTTTATACCTAAATTTAAAATTGCGGAATTTTTTCCAAATGCACTGCCGTTATGGTCTTATGTCAACTTGAATAAGATGGTGAGGGTTAATTAACTTTAATATGTTAAGCTAATGATTTGAGGTAACTTAATATGAATTTCTTAATACGTACATGCAAGAAAGTCGGTTTTATACCTAAATGTAGAATATGGAATTTTTTTCCAAATGCACTGCCGTTATGGTCTTATGTCAACTTGAGTAAGATGGTGAGGGTTAATTAACTTTAATTTAACTTGATATGGATTTCTAAATGTGTACATGCAAGAAAGACGATTTTATACCTAAATGTAAAATTGTGGAATTTTCTCCAAATGCTCTGTCGTTATGGTCTTATGCCAACTTGAGTAAGATAGTGAGGGTTTATTAAGTTTAATATGTGAATCTAATGATTTGATGCAACTTGATATGGATTTCTAAATATGTACATGCACGAAAATCGCTTGTATACCTAAATGAAAAATTGTGGAATTTTTCCAAATGCACTGCCGTTTTTGCTTTATGCGAACTTCAGTAAGATGAAGAAGATTAATTAACTTTAATATGTTAAGCTAATGATTTGAAGCAACTTGATATGTATTTCTAAATGTGTACATGCAAGAAAGTCGGTTTTATACCTAAATGAAAAATTATGGTATTTTCCAAATGCACTGCCGTTTTGGCTTTATGCCAACTTCAGTAAGATGAAGAATATTAATTAACTTTAATATGTTAAGCTAACGATTTGAGGTAACTTGATATGGACTTCTAAATGTGTACATGCCAGAAAATCGGTTTTATACCTAAATGTAAAATTCTGGAATTTTCCAAATGAATGGTGAGGGTAAATTAACTTTAATATGTGAAGCTAATGATTTGAGGTAACTTTATATGGACTTCTAAATGTGTACATGCCAGAAATTCGGTTTTATAACTAAATGAAAAATTGTGGAATTTTTTCCAAATGCACTGCCGTTATGGCTTTATGACAAGATGAAGAAAGTTAATTAACTTTAATATATCAACTTGAGTAGGATGGTGAGGGTTAATTAACTTTAATTTAACTTGATATGGATTTCTAAATGTGTACATGCAAGAAAGTCGGTTTTATATTTAAATGTAAAATTGTGGAATTTTTTCCAAATGCTCTGCCGTTATGGTCTTATGTCAACTTGAGTAAGATGGTGAGGGTTAATTAAGTTTAATATGTGAATCTAATGATTTGATGCAACTTGATATGGATTTCTAAATATGTACATGCAAGAAAATCGGTTTTATACCTAAATGTAGAATATGGAATTTTTTCCAAATGCACTGCCGTTTTGGCTTTATGCGAACTTCAGTAAGATGAAGAAGGTTAATTAATTTTAATATGTTAAGCAAATGATTTGAAGCAACTTGATATGGATTTCTAAATGTGCACATGCCAGAAAATCGGTTTTATACCTAAATGTAAAATTCTGGAATTTTCCAAATGGATGGTGAGGGTAAATTAACTTTAATATGTTATGCTAATGATTTGAGGTAACTTAATATGGATTTCTAAATGTGTACATGCAAGAAAATCGGTTTTATACCTAAATATATAATATGGAATTTTTTCCAAATGCACTGCCGTTTTGGCTTTATGCGAACTTCAGTAAGATGAAGAAGGTTAATTAATTTTAATATGTTAAGCTAATGATTTGAAGCAACTTGATATGGACTTCTAAATGTGTACATGCCAGAAATTCGGTTTTATAACTAAATAAAAAATTGTAGAATTTTTTCCAAATGCACTGCCGTTATGGCTTTATGACAAGATGAAGAAAGTTAATTAACTTTAATATATCAACTTGAGTTGGATGGTGAGGGTTAATTAACTTTAATTTAACTTGATATGGATTTCTAAATGTGTACATGCAAGAAAGTCGGTTTTATACCTAAATGTAAAATTGTGGAATTTTTTCCAAATGCTCTGCCGTTATGGTCTTATGTCAACTTGAGTAAGATGGTGAGGGTTAATTAACCTTAATATGTTAAGCTAATGATTTGAGGTAAATTGATATGGATTTCTAAATGTGTACATGAGAGAAAATCGGTTTTATACCTAAATGTAAAATTGTGGAATTTTTCCAAATACACTGCCGTTTTTGCCTTATGCGAACTTCAGTAAGATGAAGAAGGTTAACTAACTTTAATATGTTAAGCTAATGATTTGGAGCAACTTGATATGGATTTCTAAAAGTGTACATGCAAGAAAGTCGGTTTTATACCTAAATGTAAAATTATGGTATTTTCCAAATGCACTGCCTTTATGGTCTTATGTCAACTTGAGTAAGATGGTGAGGGTTAATTAAATTTAATATGTGAATCTAATGATTTCACGCAACTTGATATGGGTTTCTAAATGTGTACATGCACGAAAATCGGTTGTATACCTAAATGTAAAATAATGGAATTTTCCAAATGCACTGCCGTTTTGGCTTAATGCCAACTTCAGTAAGATGAAGAAGATTAATTAACTTTAATATCTGATGCTAATGATTTGAAGCAACTTGACATGTATTTCTAAATGTGTACATGCAAGAAAGTCGGTTTTGTACCTAAATGAAAAATTGTGGAATTTTTCCAAAAGCACTGCCGTTTTTGCTTTATGCGAACTTCTGTAAGATGACGAAGGTTAATTAACTTTTACATCTTAATCTAATGATTTGAAGCAACTTGATATGGATTTCTAAATGTGTGCATGCAAGAAAGTCGGTTTTATACCTAAATGTAAAGTTGTGGAATTTTTGCAAATGCACTGCCGTTTTGGCTTTATGTCAACTTCTGTAAGGTGAAGAAAGTTAATTAACTTTAATATGTGAATTTTATAATTTGAAAAAACTTGATATGGATTTCTAAATGTGCACATGCAAGAAAGTCGGTTTTATACCTAAATGTAAATTTGTGGAATTTTTCCAAATGCACTGCCGTTATGGCTTTATGCCAAATTCAGTAAGATGAAAAAGATTAATTAACTTTAATATGTGAATTTATTAATTTGAAGCAACTTGATATGGATTTCTAAATGTGTACATGCAAGAAAGTCGGTTTTATTCCTAAATGTAAAATTATGGAATTTTTCGTAATGGACTGCCGTTATGGACTTATGTCAACTTGAGTAAGATGATGAGGGTTAATTAAGTTTATTATGTTAAGCTAATGATTTGAGGTAACTAAATATGGATTTCTAAATGAGTACATGCAAGGAAGTCGGTTTTATACCTAAATGTAGAATATGGAATTTTTTCCAAATGCACTGCCGTTATGGCTTTATGCCAAATTCAGTAAGATGAAGAAAATTGATTAACTTTAATATGTGAATTTATTAATTTGAAGCAACTTGATTTGGATTTCTAAATGTGTACATGCAAGAAAGTCGGTTTTATACTTAAACGTAAAATTCTGGAATTTTTCCAAATGCACTGCCGTTGTGGTCTTATGTAACTTGAGTAAGATGGTGAGGGTTAATTAACTTTAATATGTTAAGCTAATGATTTGAAGTAACTTGATATGGATTTCTAAATGTGTACATGCAAGAAAATCGGTTTTATACCAAAATGTAAAATTCTGGAATTTTCCAAATGCTCTGCCGTTCTTATGTCAACTTGAGTAAGATGGTGAGGGTTAATTAACTTTAATATGTTAAGCTATTATTTGAAGAAACTTAATATGGATTTCTAAATGTGTACATCCAACAAAGTCGGTTTTATACCTAAATGTAAAATTGTGGAATTTTTCCAAATGAACTGCCGTTATGGTTTTATGCCAACTTCAGTTAGAAACTTTAATATGTGAATTTATTAATTTGAAGCAACTTTATATGGATTTCTAAATGTGTACATGCGAGAAAATCGGTTTTATACCTAAATGTAAAATTGTGGAATTTTTCAAAATGAACTGCCGTTATGGTTTTATGCCAACTTCAGTAAGATGAAGAAAATTAATAACTTTAATATGTGAATTTATTAATTTGAAGCAACTTGATATGGATTTCTAAATGTGTACATCCAAGAAAGTCGGTTTTATACCTTAATGTAAAATTGTGGAATTTTTCCAAATGCACTGCCGTTATGGCCTTATTCCAACTTCAGTAAGATGAAGAAAATTAATTAACTTAAATATGTGAATTTATTAATTTGAAGCAACTTGATATGGATTTCTAAATGTGTACATGCAAGAAAGTCGGTTTTATACTTAAATGTAAAATTGTGGAATTTTTCCAAAAGCACTGCCGTTATGGCTTTATGCCAAATTCATTTAGATGAAGAAGATTAATTAACTATAATATGTGAATTTATTAATTTGAAGCAACTTGATATGGATTTCTAAATGTGTACATGCAAGAAAGTCGGTTTTATACCTAAATGTAAAATTATGGAATTTTTTCCAAATGCACTGTGGTTATGGTCTTATGTCAACTTGAGTAAGATGGTGAGGTTTAATTAACTTTAATATGTTAAGCTAATGATTTGAGGTAACTTGATATGGATTTCTAAATGTGTACATGCAAGAAAATCAGTTTTATGCCTAAATGTAAAATTCTGGAATTTTCCAAGTGCACTGCCGTTATGGTCTTATGTCAACTTGAGTAAGATGGTGAGGGTTAATTAACTTTAATATGTTAAGCCAATGATTTGAGGTAACCTGATATGGATTTCTAAATGTGTGCATGCAAGAAAGTCGGTTTTATACCTTAACGTAAAATTGTGGAATTTTTCCAAATGCACTGCCGTTATGGTTTTATGCCAATTTCAGTTAGATGG
>NW_024395796.1:0-21012 GCF_016617805.1 Bactrocera tryoni
CACTGCCGTTATGGCTTTATGTCAACTTCAGTTAGATGAAGCAGGTTAGTTAACTAAAATATGTTAAATGAGTGATTTAAGGCAACTCAATGTCGGCTGCTAAATGTGTATGTACACGAAAATCGACTTTATACCTGGACATACATAAGTTTGTCGAAGTCATCCAAATGCACTGCCGTTATGGCTTCATGTCAACTTCAGTAAGATGAAGAAGGTAAATTAGCTTAAAGATGTTAAATTAATGATTTCAAGCAAACCTGCTAAAGGTGTATATGCAAGAAAATCGACTTTTTACCTGAATATGAGATTATCGAATTCTTCCAAATGCACTGCGGTTATGGCTTTGTGTCAACCTCAGTAAGATGAAGAAAGTAAATTAACTCAATTATTTTAAATTAATGATTTAAAGCAATTCAATATCGACTGCTAAATGTGTATATTCAAGAAAATCGACTTTATACTTGAACATAAGATTCTCGAATTCTTCCAAATACACTGCGTTATGTCTTTATGTCAACTTCAGTAAGATGAAAAAGGTAAATTAACTTAATTATGTTAAATTAATGATTTAAGGCAATTCAAATGTGCTAAATGTGTATATAAAAGAAAATCGACTTTATACCTGAATATAAGATTGTCGAATTCTCCCAAATGCTCTGCCGTTATGGCTTTATGTCAGCTTCAGTAAGACGAAGAAGGTAAATTAACTTAAAGATGTTAAATTTAAATTTAATGATTTAAAGCAACTCAATATCGACTGCTTAATGTGTATATACAGGTAAATCTAATTTATACGTGAATATAAGATTGTCGAAGTCATCCAAATGCACTGCCGTTATGGCTTTATAACAACTTCGGTAAGATGAAGAAGGTAAATTAACTTAAATATGTTAAATTAATGATTTAAAGCAACTCAATATCGGCTGCTAAATGTGTATATGCAAGAAAATCGACTTTATACCTGAATATATGATTGTCGAATTCTTCCAAATGCTCTGCCGTTATGGCTTTATGTCAACTTCAGTAAGATGAAGAAGGTAAATTAACTTAACGATGTTAAATTAATGATTTAAAGCAGCTCAGCATCGACTGCTTAATGTGTATATACAAGAAAATCGACTTTATACCTGAATATAAGATTGTCGAATTCTTCCAAATGCATTGCCGTTATGGCTTTATGTCAACTTCAGTAAGATGAAGAAAGTTAATTATCTTAAATATGTTAAATATGTTAAATGAATCATTTAAGGCAACTCAATGTCGACTGCTAAATGTGTATGTACACGAAAATCAACTTCATACCTGCACATAAGATTGTCGAATTCTTCCAAATGCACTGCCGTTATGGTTTTTTGTCAACCTCAGGAAGATGTAGAAGGTTAATTAACTTAAATATGTTAAAGGAATGATTTAAGGTAACTCTATATCGATTGCTCAATGTGTGTGTACGAGAAAATCGACTTTATACATGAACATAAGATTGTCGAATTCGTCCAAATGCACTGCCGTTATGGCTTTATGTCAACCTCAGAAACATGAAGACGGTTAATTAACATAAATATGTTAAAGGAATGATTTAAGGTAACTCTATATCGATTGCTCAATGTGTGTGAACGAGAAAATCGACTTTATACATGAACATAAGATTGTCGAATTCTTTTAAATGCACTGCCGTTATGGCTTTATGTCAACCTCAGTAAGATGAAGCAGGTTAGTTAATTTAAATATGTTAAAGGAATGATTTAAGGTAACTCTATATCGATTGCTCAATGTGTGTGAACGAGAAAATCGACTTTATACATGAACATAAGATTGTCGAATTCTTTTAAATGCACTGCCGTTATGGCTTTATGTCAACCTCAGTAAGATGAAGCAGGTTAGTTAATTTAAATATGTTAAAGTAATGATTTGAAGCAACTCAACATCGATTGTTAAATGTGTATGTACAAGAAAATCGACTTTATACCTAAACATAAGATTGTCGAATTCTTCCAACTGCCTTGCCGTTATGGTTTCATGTCCACTTTAATAAGACGCAAATGGTTAATTAACTTAAATCTGTGAAGTTAATGATTTGAAGCAACTAAAAGTCGACTGCTAAATGTGTATGTACAAGAAAATCGATTTATACCTGAATATAAGATTGTCGACTTTTCCCAACTGCTTTGAAGTTATGGTTTTATGTCCACTTCAATAAGATGCAAACGGTTAATTAACTTAAATCTGTGAAGTTAATTATTTGAAGCAACTCAATATCGGCTGCTAAATGTGTATATACAAGAAAATTTACTTTATACATGAACATAAGATTGCCGAATTCTTCCAAATGCATTGCCGGTGTAGCTCTATGTACACTTCACTAAGATGAAGAAGGCCAATTAACTTAAATATGTTATATTAATGATTTATAACCACTCAATATCGGCTGCTAAATGTGTATATACAAAAAAATCGACTTTATTCCTGAATATAAGATTGTCGAGATCTTCCAACTGCCTTGCCGTTATGCTTTCATGTCCACTTTAGTAAGACGCAAATGGTTAATTAACTTAAATCTGTGAAGTTAATGATTTGAAGCAACTAAAAGTCGACTGCTAAATGTGTATGTACAAGAAAATCGATTTATACCTGATTATAAGATTTGTCGACTTCTCCCAACTGCTTTGAAGTTATGGTTTTGTGTCCACTTCAATAAGATGCAAACGGTTAATTAACTTAAATCTGTGAAGTTAATGCTTTGAAGCAACTAAAAGTCGACTGCTAAATGTGTATATACAAGAAAATCGACTTTATACCTGAATTTAAGATTGTCGAATTCGTCCAAATGCACTGCCGTTATGGCCTTATGTCAACCTAAGGAAGATGTAGAAGGTAAATTACCTTAAATATTTGATGTTTATTATTTGTAGCAACTCAATATCGGCTGCTAAATGTGTATATACAAGAAAATCGACTTTATTCCTGTATATAAGATTGTCGAATTCTTCCAACTGCTTTGCAGTTATGGTTTTATGTCCACTTTAGTAAGATGCAAACAGTTAATTAACTTAAATCTGTGAAGTTAATGATTTGAAGCAACTAAAAGTCGACTGCTAAATGTGTATATACAAGAAAATCGACTTTATACCTGAATATAAGATTGTCGAATTCGTTCAAATGCACTGCCGGTATGGCCTTATGTCACCTTCAGTAAATTGAAGAAGGCTAATTAATTTAAATATGTTATACTAATAATTTATAACCACTCAATATCGACTGCTAAATGTGTATATACAAAAAATCGACTTTATTCCTGTATATAAGATTATCGAGTTCTTCCAACTGCTTTGCCGTTATGGTTTTATGTCCACTTCAGTATGATGCAAACGGTTAATTAACTTAAATCTGTTATGCTAATGAAGCAACTCAAAATCGACTGCTAAATGTGTATATACAAGAAAATCGACTTTATACCTGAATATAAGATTGTCGAATTCGACCAAATGCACTGCCGTTATGGCTTTATGTCAACCTCAGGAAGATGTAGAAGGTTAAATCACTTAAATATTTGATGTTTATTATTTGAAGCAACTCAATTTCGGCTGCTTAATGTGTATATACAAGAAAATCTACTTTATACATGAGAATAAGATTGTCGAATTCTTCCAAATGCCCTGCCGTTATGGCTTAATGTCAACCTCAGGAAGATGTAATAGGTTAATTAACTTAAATATGTTAAAATATTGATCTGATGCAAATCAATATCGATTGCTAGATATGTATATATAAGAAAACCGACTTTACACATGAATATAAGATGGTCGAATTCTTCTAAATGCACTGCCGTTATGGCTTCATGTCAACTTCAGTAAGATGAAGAAGGTTAAATCACTTAAATATTTGATGTTTATTATTTGAAGCAACTCAATATCGGCTGCTAAATGTGTATATACAAGAAAATCGACTTTATTCCTGTATATAAGATTGTCGAATTCTTCCAACTGCTTTGCAGTTATGGTTTAATGTCCACTTCAGTAAGATGCAAACGGTTAATTAACTTAAATCTGTGAAGTTAATGATTTGAAGCAACTAAAAGTCGACTGCTAAATGTGTATATACAAGAAAATCGACTTTATACCTGAATATAAGATTGTCGAATTCGTCCAAATGCACTGCCGTTATGGCCTTATGTCACCTTCAGTAAAATGAAGAAGGCTAATTAATTTAAATATGTTATACTAATAATTTATAACCACTCAATATCGACTGCTAAATGTGTATATACAAAAAAATCGACTTTATTCCTGTATATAAGATTATCGAGTTCTTCCAACTGCTTTGCCGTTATGGTTTTATGTCCACTTCAGTAAGATGCAAATGGTTAATTAACTTTAATCTGTGATGCTAATGATTTAAAGCAACTCAAAATCGACTGCTAAATGTGAATATACAAGAAAATCGACTTTATACCTGAATATAAGATTGTCGAATTCGACCAAATGCACTGCCGTTATGGCTTTATGTCGACTTCAGGAAGATGTAGAAGGTAAATTAACTTAAATATTTGATGTTTATTATTTGAAGCAACGCAATATCGGCTGCTAAGTGTGTATATACAAGAAAATCGACTTTATTCCTGTATGTAGGATTGTCGAATTCTTCCAACTGCTTTGCCGTTATGGTTTTATGTCCACTTCAGTAAGATGCAAACGGTTAATTAACTTAAATCTCTGATGCTAATGATTTGAAGCAACTCATAATCGACTGCTAAATGTGTATATACAAGAAAATCGACTTTATACCTGAATATAAGATTGTCGAATTCGTCCAAATGCACTGCCGTTATGGCTTTATGTCAACTTCAGGAAGGTGTAGAAGGTTAAATAACTTAAATATTTGATGTTTATTATTTGAAGCAACTAAAAGTCGACTGCTAAATGTGTATATACAAGAAAATCGACTTTATACCTGAATATAAGATTGTCGAATTCTTCCAAATGCATTGTCGTTATGGTTTATGTCCACTTCAGTATGATGCAAACGGTTAATTAACTTAAATCTGTGATGCTAATGATTTGAAGCAACTCAAAATCGACTGCTAAATGTGTATATACAAGAAAATCGACTTTATACCTGAATATAAGATTGTCGAATTCGACCAAATGCACTGCCGTTATGGCTTTATGTCAACTTCAGGAAGGTGTAGAAGGTTAAATAACTTAAATATTTGATGTTTATTATTTGAAGCAACTAAAAGTCGACTGCTAAATGTGTATGTACAAGAAAATCGACTTTATTCCTGTATATAAGATTGTCGAATTCTTCCAACTGCTTTGCAGTTATGGTTTTATGTCCATTTCAGTAAGATGCAAACGGTTAATTAACTTAAATCTGTGAAGTTAATAATTTGAAGCAACTAAAAGTCGACTGCTAAATGTGTATATACAAAAAAATCGACTTTATACCTGAATATATGATTGTCGAATTCGTCCAAATGCACTGCCGTTATGGCCTTATGTCACCTTCAGTAAAATGAAGAAGGCTAATTAATTTAAATATGTTATACTAATAATTTATAACCACTCAATATCGACTGCTAAATGTGTATATACAAAAAAATCGACTTTATTCCTGTATATAAGATTATCGAGTTCTTCCAACTGCTTTGCCGTTATGGTTTTATGTCCACTTCAGTAAGATGCAAATGGTTAATTAACTTTAATCTGTGATGCTAATGATTTAAAGCAACTCAAAATCGACTGCTAAATGTGAATATACAAGAAAATCGACTTTATACCTGAATATAAGATTGTCGAATTCGACCAAATGCACTGCCGTTATGGCTTTATGTCGACTTCAGGAAGATGTAGAGGGTAAATTAACTTAAATATTTGATGTTTATTATTTGAAGCAACGCAATATCGGCTGCTAAGTGTGTATATACAAGAAAATCGACTTTATTCCTGTATATAGGATTGTCGAATTCTTCCAACTGCTTTGCCGTTATGGTTTTATGTCCACTTCAGTAAGATGCAAGCGGTTAATTAACTTAAATCTGTGAAGTTAATGATTTGAAGCAACTAAAAGTCGACTGCTAAATGTGTATATACAAAAAAATCGACTTTATACCTGAATATAAGATTGTCGAATTCGTTTAAATGCACTGCCGTTGTGGCCTTATGTCACTATCAGTAAAATGAAGAAGGCTAATTAATTTAAATATGTTATACTAATAATTTATAACCACTCAATATCGACTGCTAAATGTGTATATACAAAAAAATCGACTTTATTCCTGTATATAAGATTATCGAGTTCTTCCAACTGCTTTGCCGTTATGGTTTTATGTCCACTTCAGTATGATGCAAACAGTTAATTAACTTAAATCTAATCTTAAGGCTAATTAATTTAAATATGTTATACTAATAATTTATAACCACTCAATATCGACTGCTAAATGTGTATATACAAAAAAATCGACTTTATTCCTGTATATAAGATTATCGAGTTTTTCCAACTGCTTTGCCAGTTATGGTTTTATGTCCACTTCAGTAAGATGCAAACGGTTAATTAACTTAAATCTGTGAAGTTAGTGATTTGAAGCAACTAAAAGTCGACTGCTAAATGTGTATATACAAGAAAATCGACTTGACACCGACTTTACACCTGAATATAAGATTGTCGAGTTCGTCCAAATGCACTGCCGTTATGGCCTTATGTCACCTTCAGTAAAATGAAGAAGGCTAATTAATTTAAATATGTTATACTAATAATTTATAACCACTCAATATCGACTGCTAAATGTGTAAATACAAAAAAATCGACTTTATTCCTGTATATAAGATTATCGAGTTCTTCTAACTGATTTGCCGTTATGGTTTTACGTCCACTTCAGTATGATGCAAACAGTTAATTAACTTAAATCTGTGATGCTAATGATTTATAACCACTCAATATCGACTGCTAAATGTGTATATACAAGAAAATCGACTTTGTGCCTGAATATAAGATTGTCGAATTCGTCCAAATGCACTGCCGTTATGGCCTTATGTCACCTTCAGTAAAATGAAGAAGGCTAATTAATTTAAATATGTTATACTAATAATTTATAACCACTCAATATCGACTGCTAAATGTGTATATACAATAAAATCGACTTTATTCCTGTATATAAGATTATCGAGTTCTTCCAACTGCTTTGCCGTTATGGTTTTATGTCCACTTCAGTATGATGCAAACGGTTAATTAACTTAAATCTGTGATGCTAATGATTTGAAGCAACTCAAAATCGACTGCTAAATGTGTATGTACAAGAAATTCGACTCTATACGTGAATATAAGATTGTCGAATTCTCCCAAATGCACTGCCGTTATGGCTTTATGTCAACCTCAGGAAGATGTAGTAGGTAAATTAACTTAAATGTGTTAAAATATTGATCTGATGCAAATCAATATCGATTGCTAGATATGTATATATAAGAAAATCAACTTTATACCTGAATATAAGATGGTCGAATTCTTCTAAATGCACTGCCGTTGTGGCCTTGTGTCAACTTCAGTAAGATGTAGAAGGTTAAATAACTTAAATATTTGATGTTTATTATTTGAAGCAACTCAATTTCGGCTGCTTAATGTGTATATACAAGAAAATCGACTTTATTCCTGTATATAAGATTGTCGAATTCGACCAAATGCACTGCCGCTATGGCTTTATGTCGACTTCAGGAAGATGTAGAATGTAAATTAACTTAAATATTGGATGTTTATTATTTGAAGCAACTCAATATCGGCTGCTAAATGTGTAAATACAAGAAAATCGACTTTATTCCTGTATATAAGATTGTCGAATTCGACCAAATGCACTGCCGTTATGGCTTTATGTCGACTTCAGGAAGATGTAGAAGGTAAATTAACTTAAATATTTGATGTTTATTATTTGAAGCAACTCAATATCGGCTGCTAAATGTGTATATACAAGAAAATCGACTTTATACCTGAACATACGATTGTCGAATTCTTCCAAATGCATTGCCAGTGTAGCTCTATGTACACTTCAGTAAGATGAAGAAGGCCACTTAACTTAAATATGTTATATTAATGATTTATAACCACTCAATATGGACTGCTTAATGTGTGTATACAAAAAAATCGACTTTATTCCTGAATATACGATTGTCGAGATCTTCCAACTGCTTTGCCGTTATGGTTTTATGTCCACTTCAGTAAGATGCAAACGGTTAATTAACTTAAATCTGTGAAGTTAATGATTTGAAGCAACTAAAAGTCGACTGCTAAATGTGTATATACAAGAAAACCGACTATATACCTGAATATAAGATTGTCGAATTCGTCCAAATGCACTGCCGTTATGGCCTTATGTCACCTTCAGTAAAATGAAGAAGGCTAATTAATTTAAATATGTTATACTAATAATTTATAACCACTCAATATCGACTGCTAAATGTGTATATACAAAAAAATCTACTTTATTCCTGTATATAAGATTATCGAGTTCTTCCAACTGCTTTGCCGTTATGGTTTTATGTCCACTTCAGTATGATGCAAACGGTTAATTAACTTAAATCTGTGAAGCTAATGATTTGAAGCAAATAAAAGTCGACTGCTAAATGTGTATGTACAAGAAAATCGATTTATACCTGAATATAAGATTGTCGAATTCGTCCAAATGCACTGCCGTTATGGCCTTATGTCACCTTCAGTAAAATTAAGAAGGCTAATTAATTTAAATATGTTATACTAATAATTTATAACCACTCAATATCGACTGCTAAATGTGTATATACAAAAAAATCTACTTTATTCCTGTATATAAGATTATCGAGTTCTTCCAACTGCTTTGCCGTTATGGTTTTATGTCCACTTCAGTATGATGCAAACGGTTAATTAACTTAAATCTGTGAAGCTAATGATTTGAAGCAACTAAAAGTCGACTGCTAAATGTGTATGTACAAGAAAATCGATTTATACCTGAATATAAAATTGTCGAATTCTTCCAAATGCACTGCCGTTATGGCCTTATGTCACCTTCAGTAAAATGAAGAAGGCTAATTAATTTAAATATGTTATACTAATAATTTATAACCACTCAATATCGACTGCTAAATGTGTATATACAAAAAAATCGACTTTATTCCTGTATATAAGATTATCGAGTTCTTCCAACTGCTTTGCCTTTATGGTTTTATGTCCACTTCAGTAAGATGCAAACGGTTAATTAACTTAAATCTGTGAAGTTAATGATTTGAAGCAACTAAAAATCCACTGCTAAATGTGTATATACAAGAAAATCGACTTTATACCTGAATATAAGATTGTCGAATTCGTCCAAATGCACTGCCTTTATGGCCTTATGCCACCTTCAGTAAAATGAAGAAGGCTAATTAATTTAAATATGTTATACTAATAATTTATAACCACTCTATATCGACTGCTAAATGTGTATATACAAAAAAATCGACTTTATTCCTGTATATAAGATTATCTAGTTCTTCCAACTGCTTTGCCGTTATGGTTTTATGTCCACTTCAGTATGATGCAAACGGTTAATTAACTTAAATCTGTGATGCTAATGATTTGAAGCAACTCAATATCGGCTGCTAAATGTGTATATACAAGAAAATCGACTTTATTCCTGTATATAAGATTGTCGAATTCGACCAAATGGACTGCCGTTATGGCTTTATGTCGACTTCAGGAAGATGTAGAAGGTAAATTAACTTAAATATTTGATGTTTATTATTTGAAGCAACTCAATATCGGCTGCTAAATGTGTATATACAAGAAAATCGACTTTATTCCTGTATATAAGATTGTCGAATTCGACCAAATGCACTGCCGTTATGGCTTTATGTCGACTTCAGGAAGATGTAGAAGGTAAATTAACTTAAATATTTGATGTTTATTATTTGAAGCAACTTAATATCGGCTGCTAAATGTGTATATACAAGAAAATCGACTTTATACCTGAACATACGATTGTCGAATTCTTCCAAATGCATTGCCAGTGTAGCTCTATGTACACTTCAGTAAGATGAAGAAGGCCACTTAACTTAAATATGTTATATTAATGATTTATAACCACTCAATATGGACTGCTTAATGTGTGTATACAAAAAAATCGACTTTATTCCTGAATATACGATTGTCGAGATCTTCCAACTGCTTTGCCGTTATGGTTTTATGTCCACTTCAGTAAGATGCAAACGGTTAATTAACTTAAATCTGTGAAGTTAATGATTTGAAGCAACTAAAAGTCGACTGCTAAATGTGTATATACAAGAAAACCGACTATATACCTGAATATAAGATTGTCGAATTCGTCCAAATGCACTGCCGTTATGGCCTTATGTCACCTTCAGTAAAATGAAGAAGGCTAATTAATTTAAATATGTTATACTAATAATTTATAACCACTCAATATCGACTGCTAAATGTGTATATACAAATAAATCGACTTTATTCCTGTATATAAGATTATCGAGTTCTTCCAACTGCTTTGCCGTTATGGTTTTATGTCCACTTCAGTATGATGCAAACGGTTAATTAACTTAAATCTGTGATGCTAATGATTTGAAGCAACTCAAAATCGACTGCTAAATGTGTATATACAAGAAAATCGACTTGACACCGACTTTACACCTGAATATAAGATTGTCGAATTCGTCCAAATGCACTGCCGTTATGGCCTTATGTCACCTTCAGTAAAATGAAGAAGGCTAAATAATTTAAATATGTTATACTAATAATTTATAACCACTCAATATCGACTGCTAAATGTGTATATACAAAAAAATCGACTTTATTCCTGTATATAAGATTATCGAGTTCTTCCAACTGCTTTGCCGTTATGGTTTTATGTCCACTTCAGTAAGATGCAAACGGTTAATTGACTTAAATCTATGAAGTTAATGATTTGAAGCAACTAAAAGTCGACTGCTAATTGTGTATATACAAGAAAATCGACTTTATACCTGAATATAAGATTGTCGAATTCGTCCAAATGCACTGCCGTTATGGCCTTATGTCACCTTCAGTAAAATGAAGAAGGCTAATTAATTTAAATATGTTATTCTAATAATTTATAACCACTCAATATCGACTGCTAAATGTGTATATACAAAAAAATCTACTTTATTCCTGTATATAAGATTACCGAGTTCTTCCAACTGCTTTGCCGTTATGGTTTTATGTCCACTTCAGTATGATGCAAACGGTTAATTAACTTAAATCTGTGAAGTTAATGATTTGAAGCAACTAAAAATCCACTGCTAAGTGTGTATATACAAGAAAATCGACTTTATTCCTGTATAGAAGATTGTCGAATTCTTCCAACTGCTTTGCCGTTATGGTTTTATGTCCACTTCAGTAAGATGCAAACGGTTAATTAACTTAAATCTATGAAGTTAATGATTTGAAGCAACTAAAAGTCGACTGCTAAATGTGTATATACAAGAAAATCGACTTTATACCTGAATATAAGATTGTTGAATACGTCCAAATGCACTGCCGTTATGGCCTTATGTCACCTTCAGTAAAATGAAGAAGGCTAATTAATTTAAATATGTAATACTAATAATTTATAACCACTCAATATCGACTGCTAAATGTGTATATACAAAAAAATCGACTTTATTCCTGTATATAAGATTATCGAGTTCTTCCAACTACTTTGCCGTTATGGTTTTATGTCCACTTCAGTATGATGCAAACGGTTAATTAACTTAAATCTGTGATGCTAATGATTTGAAGCAACTCAATATCGACTGCTAAATGTGTATATACAAAAAATCGACTTTATTCCTGTATATAAGATTGTCGAATTCGTCCAAATGCACTGCCGTTATGGCCTTATGTCACCTTCAGTAAAATGAAGAAGGCTAATTAATTTAAATATGTTATACTAACAACTTATAACCACTCAATATCGACTGCTAAATGTGTATATACAAAAAAATCGACTTTATTCCTGTATATAAGATTATCGCGTTCTTCCAACTGCTTTGCCGTTATGGTTTTATGTCCACTTCAGTATGATGCAAACGGTTAATTAACTTAAATCTGTGATGCTAATGATTTGAAGCAACTCAAAATCGACTGCTAAATGTGTATATACAAGAAAATCGACTTTATACCTGAATATAAGATTGTCGAATTCGTCCAAATGCACTGCCGTTATGGCCTTATGTCACCTTCAGTAAAATGAAGAAGGCTAATTAATTTAAATATGTTATACTAATAATTTATAACCACTCAATATCGACTGCTAAATGTGTATATACAAAAAAATCGACTTTATTCCTGTATATAAGATTATCGAGTTCTTCCAACTGCTTTGCCGTTATGGTTTTATGTCCACTTCAGTATGATGCAAACGGTTAATTAACTTAAATCTGTGATGCTAATGATTTGAAGCAACTCAAAATCGACTGCTAAATGTGTATATACAAGAAAATCGACTTTATACCTGAATATAAGATTGTCGAATTCGTCCAAATGCACTGCCGTTATGGCTTTATGTCAACTTCAGGAAGGAGTAGAAGGTTAAATAACTTAAATATTTGATGTTTATTATTTGAAGCAACTAAAAGTCGACTGCGAAATGTGTATGTACAAGAAAATCGATTTATACCTGAATATAAGATTGTCGAATTCTTCCAACTGCTTTGCAGTTATGGTTTTATGTCAACTTCAGTAAGATGCAAACGGTTAATTAACTTAAATCTGTGAAGTTAATGATTTGAAGCAACTAAAAGTCGACTGCTAAATGTGTATATACAAGAAAATCGACTTGACACCGACTTTACACCTGAATATAAGATTGTCGAATTCGTCCAAATGCACTGCCGTTATGGCTTTATGTCACCTTCAGTAAAATGAAGAAGGCTAATTAATTTAAATATGTTATACTAATAATTTATAACCACTCAATATCGACTGCTAAATGTGTATATACAAAAAAATCGACTTTATTCATGTATATAAGATTATCGAGTTCTTCCAACTGCTTTGCCGTTATGGTTTTATGTCCACTTCAGTATAATGCAAACGGTTAATTAACTTAAATCTGTGATGCTAATGATTTGAAGCAACTCAAAATCGACTGCTTAATGTGTATGTACAAGAAATTCGACTTTATACGTGAATATAAGATTGTCGAATTCTTCCAAATGCACTGCCGTTATGGCTTTATGTCAACCTCAGGAAGATGTAGAAGGTAAATTAACTTAAATGTGTTAAAATATTGATGTGATGCAAATCAATATCGATTGCTAGATATATATATATAGGAAAATCAACTTTATACCTGAATATAAGATGGTCGAATTCTTCTAAATGCACTGCCGTTATGGCCTTATATCACCCACAGTAAAATGAAGAAGGCTAATTAATTTAAATATGTTATACTAACAACTTATAACCACTCAATATCGACTGCTAAATGTGTATATACAAAAAATCGACTTTATTCCTGTATATAAGATTATCGAGTTCTTCCAACTGCTTTGCCGTTATGGTTTTATGTCCACTTCAGTATGATGCAACTTAAATCTGGGATGCTAATGATTTGAAGCAACTCAAAATCGACTGCTAAATGTGTATATACAAGAAAATCGACTTTATACCTGAATATAAGATTATCGAATTCTTCGAACTGCTTTGCAGTTATGGTTTTATGTCCACTAATTAAATTAAATATGTTAAAGGAATGATTTAAGGTAACTCTATATCGATTGCTGAATGTGTGTGTACGAGAAAATCGACTTTATACCTGAACATAAAATTGTCGCATTCTTCCAAATGCACTGCCGTTATGGCTTTATGTAAACTTCAGTAAGATGAAGAAGGTTAATTAACTTAAATATGTTAAACTAATGATTTGAAGCAACTCAGTATCTATTGTTAAATGCGTATATACAAGAAAATCGACTTTATACCTGAACATACGATTGTCGAATTCTTCCAAATGCATTGCCGGTGTAGCTCTATGTACACTTCAGTAAGATGAAGAAGGCCACTTAACTTAAATATGTTATATTAATGATTTGTAACCACTCAATATGGACTGCTTAATCGACTTTATTCCTGAATATACGATTGTCGAGATCTTCCAACTGCTTTGCCGTTATGGTTTCATGTCCACTTTAGTAAGATGCAAACTGTTAATTAACTTAAATCTGTGAAGTTAATGATTTGAAGCAACTAAAAGTCGACTGCTAAATGTGTATGTACAAAAAAATCGACTTTATTCCTGTATATAAGATTATCGAGTTCTTCCACTGCTTTGCCGTTATGGTTTTATGTCCACTTCAGTAAGAGGCAAACGGTTAATTAACTTAAATCTGTGAAGTTAATGATTTGAAGCAACTAAAAGTCGACTGCTAAATGTGTATATACAAGAAAACCGACTATATACCTGAATATAAGACTGTCGAATTCGTCCAAATTCACGGCCGTTATGGCCTTATGTTACCTTCAGTAAAATGAAGAAGGCTAATTAATTTAAATATGTTATATAAATGATTTATAACCACTCAATATCTACTGCTAAATGTGCATATACAAAAAAATCGACATTATTCCTGAATATAAGATTGTCGAGTTCTTCCAACTGCTTTGCCGTTATGGCTTTATGTCAACTTCGGTAAAATGAAGAAAATTAATTAGCTTAAATATTTGATGTTAGTGATTTGAACCAACTCAATATCGACTGCCAATCGTGTATATACAAGAAAATCGACTTTATACATGAACATAAGATTGTCGAATTCTTCCAAATGCACTGCCGTTATGGCTTTATGTCAACCTCAGGAAGATGTAGAAGGTAAATTAACTTAAATATTTGATGTTTATTATTTGAAGCAACTCAATATCGGCTGCTAAATGTGTATATACAAGAAAATCGACTTTATTCCTGTATATAAGATTGTCGAATTCGTCCAAATGCACTGCCGTTATGGCCTTATGTGACCTTCAGTAAGATGCAAACGGTTAATTAACTTAAATCTGTGAAGTTAAAGATTTGAAGCAACTAAAAGTCGACTGCTAAATGTGTATATACAAGAAAATCGACTTTATACCTGAATATAAGATTGTCGATTTCGTCCAAATGCACTGCCGTTATGGCCTTATGTCACCTTCAGTAAAATGAAGAAGGCTAATTAATTTAAATATGTTATACTAATAATTTATAACCACTCAATATCGACTGCCAAATGTGTATATACAAAAAAATCGACTTTATTCCTGTATATAAGATTATCGAGTTCTTCCAACAGCTTTGCCGTTATGGTTTTATGTCCACTTCAGTATGATGCAAACAGTTAATTAACTTAAATCTGTGATGCTAATGATTGGAAGCAACTCAAAATCGACTGCTAAATGTGTAAATCGACTTTATACCTGAATATAAGATTGTCGAATTCGTCCAAATGCACTGCCGTTATGGCCTTATGTCACCTTCAGTAAAATGAAGAAGGCTAATTAATTTAAATATGTTATACTGATAATTTATAACCACTCCATATCGACTGCTAAATGTGTATATACAAAAAAATCGACTTTATTCCTGTATATAAGATAATCGAGTTCTTCCAACTGCTTTGCCGTTATGGTTTTATGTCCACTTCAGTAAGATGCAAACGGTTAATTAACTTAAATCTGTGAAGTTAATGATTTGAAGCAACTAAAAGTCGACTGCTAAATGTGTATATACATACAAGAAAATCGACTTTATACCTGAATATAAGATTGTCGAATTCGTCCAAATGCACTGCCGTTATGGCCTTATGTCACCTTCAATAAAATGAAGAAGGCTAATTAATTTAAATATGTTCTACTAATAATTTATAACCACTCAATATCGACTGCTAAATGTGTATATACAAAAAAATCGACTTTATTCCTGTATATAAGATTATCGAGTTTTTCCAACTGCTTTGCCATTATGGTTTTATGTCCACTTCAGTATTATGCAAACGGTTAATTAACTTAAATCTGTGATGCTAATGATTCGAAGCAACTCAAAATCGACTGCTAAATGTGTGTATACAAGAAAATCGACTTTATACCTGAATATTAGATTGTCGAATTCGACCAAATGCACTGCCGTTATGGTTTTACGTCGACTTCAGGAAGATGTAGAAGGTAAATTAACTTAAATATTTGATGTTTATTATTTGAAGCAACTCAATATCGACTGCTAAATGTGTATATACAAGAAAATCGACTTTATTCCTGTATATAAGATTGTCGAATTCTTCCAACTGCTTTGCAGTTATGGTTTTATGTCCACTTTAGTAAGATGCAAACAGTTAATTAACTTAAATCTGTGAAGTTAATGATTTGAAGCAACTAAAAGTCGACTGCTAAATGTGTATATACAAGAAAATCGACTTTATACCTGAATATAAGATTGTCGAATTCGTTCAAATGCACTGCCGGTATGGCCTTATGTCACCTTCAGTAAATTGAAGAAGGCTAATTAATTTAAATATGTTATACTAATAATTTATAACCACTCAATATCGACTGCTAAATGTGTATATACAAAAAAATCGACTTTATTCCTGTATATAAGATTATCGAGTTCTTCCAACTGCTTTGCCGTTATTGTTTTATGTCCACTTCAGTATGATGCAAACGGTTAATTAACTTAAATCTGTGATGCTAATGATTTGAAGCAACTCAAAATCGACTGCTAAATGTGTATATACAAGAAAATCGACTTTATACCTGAATATAAGATTGTCGAATTCGTCCATATGCACTGCCGTTATGGCCTTATGTCACCTTCAGTAAAATGAAGAAGGCTAATTAATTTAAATATGTTATACTAATAATTTATAACCACTCAATATCGACTGCTAAATGTGTATATACAAAAAAATCGACTTTATTCCTGAATATAAGATTGTCGAGATCTTCCAACTGCCTTGCCGTTATGCTTTCATGTCCACTTTAGTAAGACGCAAATGGTTAATTAACTTAAATCTGTGAAGTTAATGATTTGTAGCAACTAAAAGTCGACTGCTAAATGTGTATGTACAAGAAAATCGACTTGACACCGACTTTACACCTGAATATAAGATTGTCGAATTCGTCCAAATGCACTGCCGTTATGGATTTATGTCACCTTCAGTAAAATGAAGAAGGCTAATTAATTTAAATATGTTATACTAATAATTTATAACCACTCAATATCGACTGCTAAATGTGTATATACAAAAAAATCGACTTTATTCCTGTATATAAGATTATCGAGTTTTTCCAACTGCTTTGCCGTTATGGTTTTATGTCCACTTTAGTAAGATGCAAACGGTTAATTAACCTAAATCTGTGAAGTTAAAGATTTGAAGCAACTAAAAGTCGACTGCTAAATGTGTATATACAAGAAAATCGACTTGACACCGACTTTACACCTGAATATAAGATTGTCGAATTCGTCCAAATGCACTGCCGTTATGGCTTTATGTCGCCTTCAGTAAAATGAAGAAGGCTAATTAATTTAAATATGTTATACTAATAATTTATAACCACTCAATATCGACTGCTAAATGTGTATATACAAAAAAATCGACTTTATTCATGTATATAAGATTGAAGCAACTCAAAATCGACTGCTTAATGTGTATGTACAAGAAATTCGACTTTATACGTGAATATAAGATTGTCGAATTCTTCCAAATGCACTGCCGTTATGGCTTTATGTCAACCTCAGGAAGATGTCGAAATTTAATTAACTTAAATATGTTAAAGGAATGATTTAAGGTAACTCTATATCGATTGCTGAATGTGTGTGTACGAGAAAATCGACTTTATACCTGAACATAAGATTGTCGAATTTTTCCAAATGCAGTGCTGTAATGGCTTTATGTTTGTAAACTTCAGTAAGATGAAGAAGGTTAATTAACTTAAATATGTTAAACTAATGATTTGAAGCAACTCAATATCTATTGTTAAATGTGTAAATACAAGAAAATCGACTTTATACCAAAACATACGATTGTCGAATTCTTCCTAGTGCATTACCGGTGTAGCTCTATGTACACTTCAGTAAAATGAAGAAGGCTAATTAATTTAAATATGTTATATAAATGATTTATAACCACTCAATATCGACTGCTAAATTTGCATATACAAAAAAATCGACATTATGCCTGAATATCGGACTGTCGAGTTCTTCCAACTGCTTTGCCGCTATGGTTTTATGTCCACTTCAGTATGATGCAAACGGTTAATTAACTTAAATCTGTGAAGCTAATAATTTGAAGCAACTAAAAGTCGACTGCTAAATGTGTATGTACAAGAAAATCGATTTATACTTGAATATAAGATTGTCGAATTCTCCCAACTGCTTTGCAGGTTTGGTTTTATGTCCACTTCAGTAAGATGCAAACGGTTAATTAACTTAAATCTGTGAAGTTAATGATTTGAAGCAACTAAAAGTCGTTTGCTAAATGTGTATATACAAGAAAACCGAATTTATACCGGAATATAAGATTGTCGAATACGACCAAATGCACTGCCGTTATGGCCTTTTTTCAACTTCAGTAAAATGAAGAAGGCTAATTAATTTAAATATGTTATATAAATGATTTATGATTTATAACCACTCAATATCGACTGCTAAATGTGCATATACAAAAAATCGACATTATTCCTGAATATAAGATTGTCGAGTAACTGCTTTGCCGTTATGGTTTTATGTCCACTTCAGTATGATGCAAACGGTTAATTAACTTAAATCTGTGAAGTTAATGATTTGAAACAACTAAAAGTCGACTGCTAAATGTGTATGTACAAGAAAATCGGCATTATTCCTGAATATAAGATTGTCGAGTTCTTCCAACTGCTTTGCCGTTATGGTTTTATGTCAACCTCAGGAAGATGTAGAAGGTAAATTAACTTAAATATTTGATGTTTATTATTTGAAGCAACTCAATATGGGCTGCTAAATGTGTATATACAAGAAAATCGACTTTATACCTGAATATAAGATTGTCGAATTCGTCCAAATGCACTGCCGTTATGGCCTTATGCCACCTTCAGTAAAATGAAGAAGGCTGATTAATTTAAATATGTTATACTAATAATTTATAACCACTCAATATCGACTGCTAAATGTGTATATACAAAAAAATCGACTTTATTCCTGTATATAAGATTATCGAGTTCTTCCAACTGCTTTGCCGTTATGGTTTTATGTCCACTTCAGTATGATGCAAACGGTTAATTAACTTAAATCTGTCATGCTAATGATTTGAAGCAACTCAAAATCGACTGCTAAATGTGTATATACAAGAAAATCGACTTGACACCGACTTTACACCTGAATATAAGATTGTCGAATTCGTCCAAATGCACTGCCGTTATGGCCTTATGTCACCTTCAGTAAAATGAAGAAGGCTAAATAATTTAAATATGTTATACTAATAATTTATAACCACTCAATATCGACTGCTAAATGTGTATATACAAAAAAATCGACTTTATTCCTGTATATAAGATTATCGAGTTCTTCCAACTGCTTTGCCGTTATGGTTTTATGTCCACTTCAGTAAGATGCAAATGGTTAATTAACTTTAATCTGTGATGCTAATGATTTAAAGCAACTCAAAATCGACTGCTAAATGTGAATATACAAGAAAATCGACTTTATACCTGAATATAAGATTGTCGAATTCGACCAAATGCACTGCCGTTATGGCTTTATGTCGACTTCAGGAAGATGTAGAGGGTAAATTAACTTAAATATTTGATGTTTATTATTTGAAGCAACGCAATATCGGCTGCTAAGTGTGTATATACAAGAAAATCGACTTTATTCCTGTATATAGGATTGTCGAATTCTTCCAACTGCTTTGCCGTTATGGTTTTATGTCCACTTCAGTAAGATGCAAGCGGTTAATTAACTTAAATCTGTGAAGTTAATGATTTGAAGCAACTAAAAGTCGACTGCTAAATGTGTATATACAAGAAAATCGACTTGACACCGACTTTACACCTGAATATAAGATTGTCGAATTCGTCCAAATGCCCTGCCGTTATGGCCTTATGTCACCTTCAGTAAAATGAAGAAGGCTAATTAATTTAAATATGTTATACTAATAATTTATAACCACTCAATATCGACTGCTAAATGTGTATATACAAAAAAATCGACTTTATTCCTGTATATAAGATTATCGAGTTCTTCCAACTGCTTTGCCGTTATGGTTTTATGTCCACTTCAGTATGATGCAAACAGTTAATCAACTTAAATCTAATCTTAAGGCTAATTAATTTAAATATGTTATACTAATAATTTATAACCACTCAATATCGACTGCTAAATGTGTATATACAAAAAAATCGACTTTATTCCTGTATATAAGATTATCGAGTTTTTCCAACTGCTTTGCCGTTATGGTTTTATGTCCACTTTAGTAAGATGAAGAAGGTAAATTAACTTAAATATGTTAAATTAATGATTTAAAGCAACTTAATATCGACTGCTAAATGTGTATATACAAGAAAATCGACTTTATGCCTGAATATAAGAGTGTCGAATTCTTCCAAATGCACTGCCGTTACGGCCTTATGTCAACTTCGGTAAAACGAAGAAGGTAAACTAACTTAAATATGTTAAATTAATGATTTAAAGCAACTCAATATCGACTGCTAAATGTGTATATACACGATAATCGACTTTATGCCTGAATAAAAGAGTGTCGAATTCTTCCAAATTCAGTGCCATTATGGCTTTATGTCAACTTCAGTAAGATGAAGAAGGTTAATTAACTTAAATATGTTAAATTAATGATTTAAAGCAACTCAATATCGACTGCTAAATGTGTATATACAAGAAAATCGACTTTATGCCTGAATATAAGAGTGTCGAATTCTTCCAAATGCACTGCCGTTATGGCTTTATGTCAACTTCAGTAAGATGAAGAGGTGAATTAACTTAAAGATGTTAAATTAATGATTTAAACAACTCAATATCGACTGCTTTATGTGTATGTAAATGAAAAT
>NW_024395797.1:0-3020 GCF_016617805.1 Bactrocera tryoni
ATAGTGTTCACAAGCGCATTTTTGTTTCAACATTGTAAACGCTCTAGCGGCTAAAGTATTCGACTTAGGTGAGTCAAATAATCAGCATCGGTTAGATAATTTACAGAGCTTTTATGAAAGCCCCTAACCTAACCTCTATTCTTATCAGGAGCGTGGCAATAGTGTTCACAAATAAATGTAGTTTTTTGAGCAAATCACATTTTTGTTTCAACATTGTAAACGCTCTAGCGGATGAAGTATTCGACGTAGGTGTGTCAAGTAAATAACATCGGTTAGATAATTTACAGAGCTTTAAGGAAGGTCCCTAACCTATTCTCTACCCCTACCAGGAGCGTGGCAATAGTGTTCACAAACAAATGTAGTTTTTTAGAAAAGCACATTTTTGTTTCAACATTTTAAACGCTCTAGCTGCTAAAGGGTTCGACTTAGGTGAGTCAAATAAACAACAGCGGTTATATAATTTACAGAGCTTTTATGAAAGCTCCTAACCGACCCTCTTTCCTTATAAGGAGCGTGGCAATAGTGTTCACAAATAAATGTAGTTTTTTGAGAAAATCACATTTTTGTTTCAATCTTGTAAATGCTCTAGCGGCTAAAGTATTCGACGTAGGTGAGTCATATAAATAACATCGGTTAGATAATTTAACGGGCGTTTAGGAAAGTGCCTTACCTTTTCTCTATCTCTCTAAGGTGCGTGGCAATAGTGTTCACAAACAAATGGAGTTTTTTGAGAAAAGCACATTTTTGGTTCAATCTTGTAAACGCTCTAGCGGATAAAGTATTCGACGTAGGTGTGTCAAGTAAATAACATCGGTTAGATAATTTACAGAGCTTTTAGGAAGGCCCCTAACCTATTATCTACCCCTACCAGGAGCATGGCAATAGTGTTCACAAACAAATGTAGTTTTTTGAGAAAAGCGCATTTTGGTTTCAACATTTTAGACGGTCTAGCGGCTAAAGTATTCGACTTAGGTGAGTCAAATAAACAACATCGGTTATATAATTTACAGAGCTTTTATGAAAGCCTCTATCCTTATCAGGAGCGTGGCAATAGTATCCACAAACAAATGTAGTTTTTTGAGAAAATCACATTTTTGTTTCAATCTTGTAAACGCTCTAGCGGCTAATTCGACGTAGAGGCCTCTAAGAAAAGCTATCAACTTATTTTCTATACCTACCAGGAGTGTGGCAATAGTGTTCACAAACAAATGTAATTTTTTGAGAAAAGCACATTTTTGTTTCAATATTTTAAACGCTCTAGCGGCTAATTCGACGTAGGTGAGTCAAAAAAATAACGTCGGTTAGATAATTTAACGGGCTTTTAGGAAAATGCCTTACTTTTTCTCTATCTCTGCGACGAGCATGGCAATGGTGTTCACAAAAAAATGTAGTTTATTGAGAAAATCACATTTTTGTTTCAACATTGTAAACGCTCTAGCGGATAAAGTATTCGACTTTGGTGATTCAAATAAATAACATCGGTTAGATAATTTAAAGAGCTTTTCGGAAGGTCCCTAACCTATTATCTACCCCTACCAGGAGCATGGCAATGGTGTTCACAAACAAATGTAGTTTTTTGAGAAAAGCACATTTTTGTTTCAACATTGTAAACGCTCTAGCAGCTAAAATATTCGACGTAGGCGAGTCAAATAAATAACATCGGTTAGATGATTTGAAGGGCTTTTAGGAAGGTCCCTAACCTATTCTCTACCCCTACCAGGAGCGTGGCAATAGTGTTCACAAACAAATGTAGTTTTTAGATAAAAGCACATTTTTGTTTCAATCTGGTAAACGCTCTAGCGGCTAAAGTATTCGACGTAGGAGAGTGAAATAAATAAAATCGGTTAGATAATTTAAAGAGCTTTTCGGAAGGTCCCTAACCTATTATCTACCCCTACCACGAGCATGGCAATAGTGTTTACAAACAAATGGAGTTTTTTGAGAAAAGCACATTTTTGTTTCAACATTTTAAACGCTCTAGCGGCTAAAGTATTCGACTTAGGTGAGTCAAATAATCAACATCGGTTAGATAATTTACAGAGCTTTTATGAAAGCCCCTAACCTACCCTCTCTTCTTATCAGGAGCGTGGCAATAGTGTTCACAAATAAATGTAGTTTTTTGACAAAATCACATTTTTGTTTCAACATTGTAAACGCTCTAGCGGATAAAGTATTCGACGTAGGTGTGTCAAATAAATAACGTCGGTTAGATAATTTACAGAGCTTTTAGGAGCGCCCCTAACCTATTCTCTACCCCTACCAGGAGCGTGACAATAGTGTTCACAAACAAATGTAGTTTTTTGAGAAAAGCGCATTTTTGTTTCAACATTGTAAACGCTCTAGCGGCTAAAGTATTCGACTTAGGTGAGTCAAATAAACAGCATCAGTTAGATAATTTACAGAGCTTTTATGAAAGACCCTAACCTACCCTCTATTCTTATCAGGAGCGTGACAATAGTGTTCACAAACAAATGTAGCTTTTTGAGAAAATCACATATTTGTTTCAACCTTTTAACGCTCTAGCGGATAAAGTTTTCGACTTAGGTGAGTCAAATAAACAACATCGGTTAGATAATTTACAGAGCTTGTATGAAAGCCCCTAACCTACCCTCTCTTCTTATCAGGAGCGTGGCAATAGTGTTCACAAATAAATGTAGTTTTTTGAGAAAATCACATTTTTGTTTCAACATTGTAAACGCTCTAGCGGATAAAGTATTCGACGTAGGTGTGTCAAATAAATAACATCGGTTAGATAATTTACAGAGCTTTTAGGAACGCCCCTAACCTATTCTCTACCCCTTCCAGGAGCGTGGCAAAAGGTTTCACAAATAAATGTAGTTTTTTGAGAAAATCACATTTTTGTTTCAACATTGTAAACGCTCTAGCGGATAAAGTATTCGACGTAGGTGTGTCAAATAAATAACATCGGTTAGATAATTTACAGAGCTTTTATGAAAGCTTCTAACCTACCCTCTCTTCTTATCAGGAGCGTGGCAATAGTGTTCACAAACAAATGTAGC
>NW_024395798.1:0-29069 GCF_016617805.1 Bactrocera tryoni
TTTTCCAAATGCACTGCTGTTATGGCTTTATGTCAACTTCAGTAAAAAGAAGAAAGCTAATTAACTTTAATATGTAAAGTTAATGATTTGAAGCAGCTTGCTATGGATTTCGAAATGTGTATATGCAAGAAAAGCGGTTTTATTCCTAAATGTAAAGTTGTGGATTTTTCTAAATGCACTGCCGTTATGGCTTTATGTCAACTTTAGTAAGATGAAGATATTAAATAACTTCGTTATGTAAAGTTTATGATTTGAAACAACCTGCTATATATTTCGAAATGTGTGTATGCAAACAAATCGGTTTTATACCTAAATGTAAAATTATGAAATTTTTCCAAATACACTGCCGTTTTGGTTTTATGCCAACTTTAGTAAGATGAAGAAAGTTAAATAACTTTAATAAGTCAAGTTAATGATTTGAAGCAACTTGCTGTGGATTTCGAAATGTGTATATGCAAGGAAATCGGTTTTATACCTAAATGTAAAATTATGGTATTTTCCTTAAATGCACTGCTGTTATGGCTCTATGTCAACTCCAGTAAAAAGAAGAAAGCTAATTAACTTTAATATGTGAAGTTAATGATTTAAAGCAACTTGATATGGATTTCTAAACGTGTATATGCAAGGAAATCGGTTTTATACATAAATGTAAAATTATGGTATTTTTCCAAATGCACTGCTGTTATGGCTTGGCTTTATGTCAACTGCAGTAAAAAGAAGAAAGCTAATTAACTTTAATATGTAAAGTTAATGATTTGAGGAAATTCGATATGGATTTCAAAATGTGTATATGCACGGAAATCGGTTTTATACCCAAATGTAATATTGCGGAATTTTTCAAAATGCACTGCCGTTATGGCTTTATGTCAACTCTAAAAAGAAGAAAGCTAATTAACTTTAATATGTAAAGTTAATGATTTGAAGCAACTTGATATGGATGTCTAAATGTGTATATGCAAGAAAAGCGGTTTTATTCCTAAATGTAAAATTGTGGAATTTTTCCAAATGCACTGCCGTTATGGTTTTATGTCAACTTTAGTAAGATGAAGAAAGTTAATTAACATTAATATGTGAAGTTAATGATTTAAAGCAACTTGATATGGATGTCTAAATGTGTATAAGCAAGAAAATCGTTTTTATTCCTAAATGTAAAATTATGAATTTTTCCAAATACACTGCCGTTATTGTTTTATGTCAACTTTTGTAAGATGAAAAAAGTTATATAACTTTAATATGTGAAGTTAATGATTTGAGGAAACTCAATATGGATTTCAAATTGTGTATATGCAAGGAAATCGGTTTTATACCTAAATGTAAAGTCATGAAAATTTTCCAAATACACTGCCGTTTTGGTTTTATGCCAACTTTAGTAAGATGAAGAAAATTGATTAACTTTAAAATGTGAAGTTAATGATTTAAAGCCACTTGATATGGATTTCTAAACGTGTATATACAAGGAAATCGGTTTTATACCTAAATCTAAAGTAATGGTATTTTTCTTAAATGCACTGCTGTTATGGCTTTATGTCAACTCCAGTAAAAAGAAGAAAGCTAATTAACTTTAATATGTAAAGTTAATGATTTGAAGCAACTTGATATGGATGTCTAAATGTTTATAAGCAAGAAAAGCGGTTTTATTCCTAAACGTAAAGTTGTGGAATCTTTCCAAATGCACTGCCGTTATGGCTTTATGTCAACTTTAGTAAGATGAAGATATTAAATAACTTCATTATGTAAAGTTTATGATTTGAAGCAACTTGCTATATATTTCGAAATGTCTGTATGCAAACAAATCGGTTTTATACCTAAATGTAAAATTATGGTATTTTTCCAAATGCACTGCTGTTATGGCTTGGCTTTATGTCAACTCCAGTAAAAAGAATAAAGTTAATTAACTTTAATATGTAAAGTTAATGACTTAAAGCAACTTGCTATGGATTTCGAAATGTGTATATGCAAGGAAATCGGTTTTACACCTAAATGTAAAATTAGGGTATTTTCCTTAAATGCACTGCCGTTATGGTTTTATGTCAACTTTAGTAAGATGAAGAAAGTTAATTAACATTAATTTGTGAAGTTAATGATTTGAGGAAACTCAATATGGATTTCTAAATGTGTATATGCAAGGAAATCGGTTTTATACCTAAATGTAAAATTATGAATTTTTCCAAATACACTGCCGTTATGGTTTTATGTCAACTTTTGTAAGATGAAAAAAGTTATATAACTTTAATATGTGAAGTTAATGATTTGAGGAAACTTAATATGGATTTCAAATTGTGTATATGCAAGGAAATCGGTTTTATACCTAAATGTAAAGTCATGAAATTTTTCCAAATACACTGCCGTTTTGGTTTTATGCCAACTTTAGTAAGATGAAGAAAATTGATTAACTTTAATATGTGAGGTTAATGATCTAAAGCAACTTGATATGGATTTCTAAACGTGTATATACAAGGAAATCGGTTTTATACCTAAATCTAAAGTAATGGTATTTTTCTTAAATGCACTGCTGTTATGGCTTTATGTCAACTCCAGTAAAAAGAAGAAAGCTAATTAACTTTAATATGTAAAGTTAATGATTTGAAGCAACTTGATATGGCTGTCTAAATGTGTATATGCAAGAAAAGCGCTTTTATTCCTAAATGTAAAATTGTGGAATTTTTCCAAATGCACTGCCGTTATGGTTTTATGTCAACTTTAGTAAGATGAAGAAAGTTAATTAACATTAATATGTGAAGTTAATGATTTGAGGAAACTCAATATGGATTTCTAAATGTGTATATGCAAGGAAATCGGTTTTATACCGAAATGTAAAATTATGAATTTTTCCAAATACACTGCCGTTATGGTTTTATGTCAACTTTTGTAAGATGAAGGTATTAAATAACTTCATTATGTAAAGATAATGATTTGAAGCAATTTGCTATGGATTTCGAAATGTGTATATGCAAGGAAATCGGTTTTGTACCTAAATGTAAAATTATGAAATTTTTCCAAATACACTGCCGTTTTGATTTTATGCCAACTTTAGTAAGATGAAGAAAGTTAAATAACTTTAATAAGTCAAGTTAATGATTTGAAGCAACTTGCTGTGGATTTCGAAATGTGTATATGCAAAGAAATCGGTTTTATACCTAAATGTAAAATTATGGTATTTTTCCAAATGCACTGCTATTATGGCTTTATGTCAACTCCAGTAAAAAGAAGAAAGCTAATTAACTTTAATATGTGAAGTTAATGATTTGAGGAAACTCGATATGGATTTCAAAATGTGTATAAGCACGGAAATCGGTGTTACACCCAAATGTAAAATTGCGGAATTTTTAAAAATGCACTGCCGTTATGGCCTTATGTCAACTCCAGTAAAACGAAGAAAGCCAATTAACTTTAATATGTAAAGTTAATGATTTAAAGCAACTTGATATGGATGTCTAAATGTGTATAAGCAAGAAAATCGGTTTTATTCCTAAATGTAAAATTGTGGAATTTTTCCAAATGCACTGCCGTTATGGCTTTATAACAACTTAAGTAAGATGAAGATATTAAATAACTTCATTATGTAATCTTAATGATTTAAAGCAACTTGCTATGGATTTCGAAATGTGTATATGCAAGCAAATCGGTTTTATACCCAAATGTAAAATTATGAATTTTTCCAAATACACTGCCGTTATGGTTTTATGTCAACTCCAGTAAAAAGAAGAAAGCTAATTAACTTTAATATGTAAAGTTAATGATTTGAAGCAACTTGATATGGCTGTCTAAATGTGTATGTGCAAGAAAAGCGGTTTTATTCCTAAATGTAATATTGTGGAATTTTTCCAAATGCTCTGCCGTTATGGATTTATGTCAACTTAGTAAGATGAAGAAAGTTAAATACCTTTAATATGTAAAGTTAATGATTTGAGGAAATTCGATATGGATTTCAAAATGTGTATATGCAGGGAAATCGGTTTTATACCCAAATGTAAAATAGCGGAATTTTTAAAAATGCACTGCCGTTATGGCCTTATGTCAACTCCAGTAAAAAGAAGAAAGCCAATTAACTTTAATATGTAAAGTTAATGATTTAAAGCAACTTGATATGGATGTCTAAATGTGTATAAGCCAGAAAATCGGTTTTATTCCTAAATGTAAAATTGTGGAATTTTTCCAAATGCACTGCCGTTATGGCTTTATAACAACTTTAGTAAGATGAAGATATTAAATAACTTCAATATGTAATATTAATGATTTAAAGCAACTTGCTATGGATTTCGAAATGTGTATATGCAAGCAAATCGGTTTTATACTTAAATGTAAAATTATGAATTTTTCCAAATACACTGCCGTTATGGTTTTATGTCAACTTTAGTAAGATGAAGAAAATTAATTAACTTTAATATGTGAAGTTAATTATTTAAAGCAACTTGCTATGGATTTCTAAACGTGTATATGCAAGGAAATCGGTTTTATACATAAATGTAAAATTATGGTATTTTTCCAAATGCACTGCTGTTATGGCTTTATGTCAACTCCAGTAAAAAGAAGAAAGCTAATTAACTTTAATATGTAAAGTTAATGATTTGAAGCAACTTGATATGGCTGTCTAAATGTGTATGTGCAAGAAAAGCGGTTTTATTCCTAAATGTAATATTGTGGAATTTTTCCAAATGCACTGCCGTTATGGATTTATGTCAACTTAGTAAGATAAAGAAATTAAATAACTTCATTATGTAAAGTTAATGATTTAGAGCAACTTGATATGGATTTCTAAACGTGTATATGCAAGGAAATCGGTTTTATACATAAATGTAAAATTATGGTATTTTTCCAAATGCACTGCTGTTATGGCTTTATGTCAACTCCAGTAAAAAGAAGAAAGCGAATTAACTTTAATATGTAAAGTTAATGATTTGAAGCAACTTGATATGGCTGTCTAAATGTGTATGTGCAAGAAAAGCGGTTTTATTCCTAAATGTAATATTGTGGAATTTTTCCAAATGCTCTGCCGTTATGGATTTATGTCAACTTAGTAAGATGAAGAAAGTAAAATACCTTTAATATGTAAAGTTAATGATTTGAGGAAATTCGATATGGATTTCAAAATGTGTATATGCAGGGAAATCGGTTTTATACCCAAATGTAAAATAGCGGAATTTTTAAAAATGCACTGCCGTTATGGCCTTATGTCAACTCCAGTAAAAAGAACAAAGCTAATTAACTTTAATATGTAAAGTTAATGATTTGAAGCAACTCGATATGGATGTCTAATTTGTATATGCAAGCAAATCGGTTTTATACCTAAATGTAAAATTGTGGAATTTTTCCAAATGCACTGCCGTTATGGCTTTCTGTCAACTTTAGTAAGAGGAAGATATTAAATAACTTCATTATGTAAAGTTAATGATTTGAAGCAATTTGCTATGGATTTCGAAATGTGTATATGCAAGGGAATCGGTTTTATACCTAAATGTAAAATTATGAAATTTTTCCAAATACACTGCCGTTTTGATTTTATGCCAACTTTAGTAAGATGAAGAAAGTTAAATAACTTTAATAAGTCAAGTTAATGATTTGTAGCAACTTGCTGTGGATTTCGAAATGTGTATATGCAAGGAAATCGGTTTTATACCTAAATGTAAAATTATGTTATTTTTCCAAATGCACTGCTATTATGGCTTTATGTCAACTCCAGTAAAAAGAAGAAAGCTAACTAACTTTAATATGTGAAGTAAATGATTTGAGGAAACTCGATATGGATTTCAAAATGTGTATAAGCACGGAAATCGGTTTTATACCCAAATGTAAAATTGCGGAATTTTTAAAAATGCACTGCCGTTATGGCCTTATGTCAACTCCAGTAAAAAGAAGAAAGCCAATTAACTTTAATATGTAAAGTTAATGATTTAAAGCAACTTGATATGGATGTCTAAATGTGTATAAGCAAGAAAATCGGTTTTATTCCTAAATGTAAAATTGTGGAATTTTTCCAAATGCACTGCCGTTATGGCTTTATAACAACTTAAGTAAGATGAAGATATTAAATAACTTCATTATGTAATCTTAATGATTTAAAGCAACTTGCTATGGATTTCGAAATGTGTATATGCAAGCAAATCGGTTTTATACTTAAATGTAAAATTATGAATTTTTCCCAATACACTGCCGTTATGGTTTTATGTCAACTTTAGTAAGATGAAGAAAATTAATTAACTTTAATATGTGAAGTTAATGATTTAAAGCAACTTGATATGGATTTCTAAACGTGTATATGCAAGGAAATCGGTTTTATACATAAATGTAAAATTATGGTATTTTTCCAAATGCACTGCCGTTATGGATTTATGTCAACTTAGTAAGATAAAGAAATTAAATAACTTCATTATGTAAAGTTAATGATTTGAAGCAACTAGCTATGGATTTCGAAATGTGTATATGCAAGGAAATCGGTTTTATACCTAAATGTAAAATTATGGTATTTTTCTTAAATGCACTGCTATTATGGCTTTATGTCAACTCCAGTAAAAAGAAGAAAGCTAATTAACTTTAATATGTAAAGTTAATGATTTGAAGCAACTAGCTATGGATTTCGAAATGTGTATATGCAAGAAAAGCGGTTTTATTCCTAAATGTAAAATTGTGGAATTTTTCCAAATGCACTGCCGTTATGGCTTTCTGTCAACTTTAGTAAGATGAAGATATTAAATAACTTCATTATGTAAAGTTTATGATTTGAAGCAACTTGCTATATATTTCGAAATGTGTGGATGCAAACAAATCGGTTTTATACCTAAATGTAAAATTATGAAATTTTTCCAAATACACTGCCGTTATGGCTTTCTGTCAACTTTAGTAAGATGAAGATATTAAATAACTTCATTATGTAAAGTTTATGATTTCAAGCAAGTTGCTATATATTTCGAAATGTGTGTATGCAAACAAATCGGTTTTATACCTAAATGTAAAATTATGAAACTTTTCCAAATACACTGCCGTTTGGGTTTTATGCCAACTTTAGTAAGATGAAGAAAGTTAAATAACTTTAATAAGTCAAGTTAATGATTTGAAGCAACTTGCTGTGGATTTCCAAATGTGTAAATGCAAGAAAATCAGGTTTGTACCTAATTGTAAAATTGTGGAATTTTTACAATTGCACGATGAAGAAAGTTAGTTAACCTTAATATGTAAAGTTAATGATTTGAGGAAATTCGATATGGATTTCAAAATGTGTATATGCACGGAAATCGGTTTTATACCCAAATGTAAAATTGCGGAATTTTTCAAAATGCACTGCCGTTATGGCCTTATGTCAACTCCAGTAAAAAGAAGAAAGCCAATTAGCTTTTATATGTAAAGTTAATGATTGGAAGCAACTTGATATGGATGTCTAAATGTGAATAAGCAAGAAAAGCGGTTTTATTCCTAAAGGTAAAATTGTGGAATTGTTCCAAATGCACTGCCGTTATGGCTTTATGTCAACTTTAGTAAGATGAATATACTAAATAACTTCATTATGTAAAGTTAATGATTTAAAGCAACTTGCTATGGATTTCGAAATGTGTATAACCAAGCAAATCGATTTTATACCTAAATGTAAAATTATAAAATTTTTCCAAATACACTACCGTTATGGTTTTATGTCAACTTTAGTAAGATGAAGAAAGTTAATTAACTTTAATATGTGAAGTTAATGATTTGAGGAAACTCAATATGGATTTCTAAATGTGTATATGCAAGGAAATCGGTTTTATACCTAAATGTAAAATTATGAAATTTTTCCAAATACACTGCCGTTATGGTTTTATGTCAACTTTAGTAAGATGAAGAAAATTAATTAACTTTAATATGTGAAGTTAATGATTTAAAGGAACTTGATATGGATTTCTAAACGTGTATATGCAAGGAAATCGGTTTTATACAGTGGCGGACAAAAGTCTACATACACCCCCTGTTTTCTTTGATGTGAGAGTACAAAATTTTTTTTAGAAAAATGTGTTGATACTGTTTTATTATAATCTTCTTTGTAATAACAATAAACTTAAAAAATCCATTAATTAATATAAAACTACAAATTTATGGAATAAAAACTCAAAAATTGTACCTACATACAGAACAAAAATATCTTAGTACAATGCGAAAACTTTACAAAATGCTAGTTATTACGATGTTATAGTATCTAGTTGGGCCCCAATTGGCATCTATAACTGCTGGAAGACGCTGTGGCTTTAATTCTGGTAAATTTGTCAACGCTACGGATGTAATGCTGTTCCAAGGTTCTAATATGCACTCTTTGAGTATAGCAGAGCTAAAAATTTGGTGCTTTCTAATTCTACACTCGAATATTTCCCAGACATTTTCCATAATATTCAAATCTGGACTTTGAGGTGGTGTATTTAATTGCTTTGGAGTATAATAAAGCAACCACTCCTTAACAATTTGTGCCGGATGCATCGGATCGTTATCTTGTTGAAATATCAAACCGGAACCAAGCCCTAAATTATCCACCAAAGGCATCAAATTATGTTCCAACAGAGACTTATAATTATAATCGTTCATTTCACCTTCGATAAAGTCCAACTTTCCAACTGCAGAGGCCACAACAGCTCCCCGAACCATTAAGCTGCCGCCACCGTGCTTCACAATTAATACTACGTTCTTCGGTTCAAGCGTAGCGTTAGTTTTCCTCAAAACTCTAGCCCTTTCATCGCTACCAAAAAGGATGAATTTAGGATCATCTGTAAATAAAACCACTTTCCAAAAATCCATCTCCTTTTCTTTGTGTTTTTTGGCGAACTTTAAACGAAGTTTCCGGGTTTTTCAGAAATAAAAGGTTTCATCCGTGGTGTTCTACTGTGGGATCCGATATCGTTTAGAGTTTTTTTGTTACTGTTCTTGGTTGGATACTCTTTTGTGACGTACTTGCTATGTGTTCGGCTAAATTTGGAGTATTTACTTTTGGATTTTTGTCTACTTCTTTGAGAATCAGGCTGACGTCTATACGAGAAAGTTTTTTTGGGCGTCCACTGCGCGGTTTATTTTCGTTGGAACCATTATTTTTAAAGTTTTTACAATTGTTTGTACTGTTACCTTACTAAAGTTTAAAATTTTAGAAATTTCACCATATGACTTTTTTCTTTCTTTTGTTTTATCACCAAATTTCTTACATCAATTAATATTTCATTTCGCGTAGCCATTATAGCTAATGAAGTGTTTAAACCACAACTAAATTCAATAAATGTCAAACAATAAGCATATTGAAATAAAAGAAAAAGGCTAACGGTACCTTACTGTTATCATAACAATGTTCAAAGTATGAGCTTTAAACTGTATGTAGACTTTTGTCAAAGCACTTTTTGAGTTTTTCTTCCATAAATTTGTTGTTTTATGTTAAATAAAGGATTTTTTTTAGTTAATTGTTATTAGAATAAATATTAGAATAAAACTGTATAAATACATTTTTCTAAAATCTTTTTGTACTCTCATATCAATGAAAATAGGGGGTGTATGTAGACTTTTGTCCGCCACTGTACATAAATGTAAAATTATGGTATTTTTCCAAATGCACTGCTGTTATGGCTTTATGTCAACTTTAGTAAGATTAAGAAAGTTAAATACCTTTAATATATAAAGTTAATGATTTGAGGAAATTCGATATGGATTTCAAAATGTGTATATGCACGGAAATCGGTTTTATACCCAAATGTAAAATTGCGGAATTTTTCAAAATGCACTCCCGTTATGGCCTTATGTCAACTCCAGCAAAAAGAAGAAAGCCAATTAACTTTAATATGTAAAGTTAATGATTTGAAGCAACTTGATATGGCTGTCTAAATGTGTATATGCAAGAAAAGCGGTTTTATTCCTAAATGTAAAATTCTGGAATTTTTCCAAATGCACTGCCGTTATGGATTTATGTCAACTTTAGTAAGATGAAGAAATGAAATAACTTCATTATGTTAAGTTAATGATTTGAAAAAATTTGAAAAAATTTGCTATGGATTTCGAAATGTGTATATGCAACGAAATCGGTTTTATACCTAAATGTAAAATTATGGTATTTTTCCAAATGCACTGCTGTTATGGCTTGGCTTTATGTCAACTCCAGTAAAAAGAAGAAAGCTAATTAACTTTAATATGTAAAGTTAATGATTTGAAGCAACTTGATATGGCTGTCTAAATGTATATATTCAAGGAAAGCGGTTTTATTCCTAAATGTAAAATTGTTAAATTTTTCCAAATGCACTATATGCAAGGAAATCGGTTTTATAAATAAATGTAAAGTTATGAACTTGATATGGATTTCTAAATGTGTATAAGAAAGAAAAGCGGTTTTATTTCGAAATGTAAAATTGTGGAATTTTTCCAAATGTACTGCCGTTATGGCTTTATGTCAACTTTAGTAAGATGAAGAAATTAAATAACTTCATTATGTAAAGTTAATGATTTGAAGCAACTAGCTATGGATTTCGAAATGTGTATATGCAAGGAAATCGGTTTTATACCTAAATGTAAAATTATAGTATTTTTCTTAAATGCACTGCTGTTATGGCTTTATGTCAACTCCAGTAAAAAGAAGAAAGCTAATTAACTTTAATATGTAAAGTTAATGATTTGAAGCAACTCGATATGGATGTCTAAATGTTAATATGCAAGAAAAGCGGTTTTATTCCTAAATGTAAAATTGTGGAATTTTTCCAAATGCACTGCCGTTATGGCTTTCTGTCAACTTTAGTAAGATGAAGAAATTAAATAACTTCATTATGTAAAGTTGATGATTTGAAGCAACTTGCTATATGCAAGGAAATCGGTTTTATACCTAAATGTAAAGTTGTGGAATTTTTCCAAATGCACTGCCGTTTTGGTTTTATGTCAATTTTAGTAAGATGAAGAAAGTTAATTAACTTTAATATGTAAAGTTAATGATTTGAAGCACCTTGGTATGGATTTCTAAATGTGTATATACAAGAAAATCGGTTTTATTCCTAAATGTAAAATTGTGGACTTTTTCCAAATGCACTGCCATTATGGTTTTATGTCAACTTTAGTGAGATGAAGAAATTAAATAACTTCATTACGTAAAGTTAATGATTTGAAGTAACTTGCTATAGATTTCGAAGTGTATATGCAAGGAAATCGGTTTTATACCTATATGTAAAATTATGAAATTTTTCCAAATACACTGCCGTTATGGTTTTATGTCAACTCCAGTAAAAAGAAGAAAGTTAATTAACTTTAATATGTAAAGTTAATGATTTGAAGCAACTTGCTATGGATTTCTAAATGTGTATATACAAGAAAATCGATTTTATACCTAAATGTAAAATTGTGGAATTTTTCCAAATGCACTGCTGTTATGGCTTCATGTCAACTCCAGTAAAAGGAAGAGAGTTAATTAACTTTAATAGGTAAAGTTAATGATTTAAAGCAACTTGATATGGATTTCTAAATGTGTATTATCAAGGAAATCGGTTTTATTCCTAAATGTAAAATTATGAAATTTTTCCAAATACACTGCCGTTTTGGTTTTATGTCAACTTTAGTGAGATGAAGAAAGTTAATTAACTTTAATATGTAAAGTTGATGATTTGAAGCACCTTGATATGTATTTCTAAATGTGTATATGCAAGGAAATCGGTTTTATAAATAAATGTAAAGTTATGAACTTGATATGGATTTCTAAATGTGTATAAGAAAGAAAAGCGGTTTTATTTCTAAATGTAAAATTGTGGAATTTTTCCAAATGCACTGCCGTTATGGCTTTATGTCAACTTTAGTAAGATGAAGAAATTAAATAACTTCATTATGTAAAGTTGATGATTTGAAGCAACTTGCTATGGATTTCGAAATATGTATATGCAAGGAAATCGGTTTTATACCCAAATGTAAAATTATGAAATTTTTTCAAATACACTGCCGTTTTGGTTTTATGTCAACTTTAGTAAGATGAAAAAAGTTAGTTAACTTTAATATGTAAAGTTAATGATTTGAAGCACCTTGAAATGGATTTCTAAATATGTATATACAAGAAAATCGATTTTATACCTAAATGTTAATGAAGTTAATGTTTTGAGGAAACTCGATATGGATTTCTAAATGTGTATATGCAAGAAAATCGGTTTTATACCTAAATGTAAAATTGTAGAATTTTTCCAAATGCACTGCCGTTATGGCTTTATGTCAACCTTAGTAAGATGAAGAAATTAAATAACTTCATTCTGTAAAGTTAATGATTTTAAGCAAATTGCTAGTGATTTCGAAATGTGTATATGCAAGGAAATCGGTTTTATACCTAATGTAAAATTATGAAATTTTTCCAAATACACTGCTGTTTTGGTTTTATGTCAACTTTAGTAAGATGAAGAAAGTTAAGTAACTTTAATAAGCAAAATTAATGATTTGAAGCAACTTGATATGGATCTCTAAATGTTTATAAGCAAGAAAAGCGGTTTTATTCCTTAATGTAAAATTGTGGAATTTTTCCAAATGCACTGCCGTTATGGCTTTATGTCAACTTTAGTAAGATGAAGAAATTAAATAACTTCATTCTGTAAAGTTAATGATTTTAAGCAAATTGCTAGTGATTTCGAAATGTGTATATGCAAGGAAATCGGTTTTATACCTAATGTAAAATTATGAAATTTTTCCAAATACACTGCCGTTTTGGTTTTATGTCAACTTTAGTAAGATGAAAAAAGTTAGTTAACTTTAATATGTAAAGTTAATGATTTGAAGCACCTTGAAATGGATTTCTAAATATGTATATACAAGAAAATCGATTTTATACCTAAATGTTAATGAAGTTAATGTTTTGAGGAAACTCGATATGGATTTCTAAATGTGTATATGCAAGAAAATCGGTTTTATACCTAAATGTAAAATTGTAGAATTTTTCCAAATGCACTGCCGTTATGGCTTTATGTCAACCTTAGTAAGATGAAGAAATTAAATAACTTCATTCTGTAAAGTTAATGATTTTAAGCAAATTGCTAGTGATTTCGAAATGTGTATATGCAAGGAAATCGGTTTTATACCTAATGTAAAATTATGAAATTTTTCCAAATGCACTGCCGTTATGGCTTTATGTCAACTTTAGTAAGATGAAGAAATTAAATAACTTCATTATGTAAAGTTAATGATTTGAAGCAACTTGCTATGGATTTCGAAGTGTAAATGCAAGGAAATCGGTTTTATTCCTAAATGTAAAATTGTGGAATTTTTCCAAATGAACTGCCGTTATGGCTTGGCTTTATGTCAACTCCAGTAAAAAGAAGAAAGCTAATTAACTTTAATATGTAAAGTTAATGATTTGAAGCAACTTGATATGGCTGTCTAAATGTGTATATGCAAGAAAAGCGGTTTTATTCCTAAATGTAAATTTGTGAAATTTTTCCAAATGCACTGCCGTTATGGCTTTATGTCAACTTTAGTAAGATGAAGAAATTAAATAACTTCATTATGTAAAGTTGATGATTTGAATCAACTTGCTAAGGATTTCGAAATATGTATATGCAAGGAAATCGGTTTTATACCTAAATGTAAAATTATGAAATTTTTTCAAATACACTGCCATTTTGGTTTTATGTCAACTTTAGTAAGATGAAGAAAGTTAATTAACTTTAATATGTAAAATTAATGATTTGAAGCACCTTGATATGGATTTCTAAATGTGTATATACAAGAAAATCGATTTTATACCTAAATGTAAAATTATGGTATTTTTCCAAATGCACTGCTCTTATGGCTTTATGTCAACTCCAGTAAAAAAAGAAAGCCAATTAACTTTAATATGTAAAGTTAATGATTTGAAGCAACTTGATATGGATTTCGAAATGTGTATATGCAAGCAAATCGGTTTTATACCTAAATGTTAATGAAGTTAATGTTTTGAGGAAACTCGATTTGGATTTCTAAATGTGTATATGCAAGAAAATCGGTTTAATACCTAAATGTAAAATTGTAGAATGTTTCCAAATGCACTGCCGTTATGGCTTTATGTCAACCTTAGTAAGATGAAGAAATTAAATAAATTCATTCTGTAAAGTTAATGATTTTAAGCAAATTGCTAGTGATTTCGAAATGTGTATATGCAAGGAAATCGGTTTTATACCTAATGTAAAATTATGAAATTTTTCCAAATACACTGCCGTTTTGGTTTTATGTCAACTTTAGTAAGATGAAGAAAGTTAAATAACTTTAATAAGTAAAGTTAATGGTTTGAAGCAACTTGATATGGATCTCTAAATATTTATAAGCAAGAAAAGCGGTTTTATTCCTTAATGTAAAATTGTGGAATTTTTCCAAATGCACTGCCGTTATGGCTTTATGTCAACTTTAGTAAGATGAAGAAATTAAATAACTTCATTATGTAAAGTTAATGATTTGAAGCAACTAGCTATGGATTTCGAAATGTATATATGCAAGGAAATCGGTTTTATACCTAAATGTAAAATTATGGTATTTTTCTTAAATGCACTGCTGTTATGGCTTTATGTCAACTCCAGTAAAAAGAAGAAAGCTAATTAACTTTAATATGTAAAGTTAATGATTTGAAGCAACTCGATATGGATGTCTAAATGTTAATATGCAAGAAAAGCGGTTTTATTACTAAATGTAAAATTGTGGAATTTTTCCAAATGCACTGCCGTTATGGCTTTCTGTCAACTTTAGTAAGATGAAGATATTAAATAACTTCATTATGTAAAGTTTATGATTTGAAGCAACTTGCTATATATTTCGAAATGTGTGTATGCAAACAAATCGGTTTTATACTTAAATGTAAAATTATGAAATTTTTCAAAATACACTACCGTTTGGGTTTTGTGCCAACTTTAGTAAGATGAAGAAAGTTAAATAACTGTAATAATTCAAGTTAATGATTTGAAGCAACTTGCTGTGGATTTCCAAATGTGTATATGCAAGAAAATCAGGTTTATACCTAAATGTTAAATTGTGGAATTTTTCCAAATGCACCGCCGTTATGGCTTTATGTCAACTTTAGTACGATGAAGAAAGTTAAATACCTTTAATATGTAAAGCTAATGATTTGAGGAAATTCGATATGGATTTCAAAATGTCTATATGCACGGAAATCGGTTTTATACCTAAATGTAAAATTATGAAATTTTTCCAAATACACTGCCGTTTTGGTTTTATGTCAACTTTAGTAAGATGAAGAAAGTTAATTAACTTTAATATGTAAAGTTAGTGATTTGAAGCACCTTGATATGGATTTCTAAATGTGTATATACAAGAAAATCGGTTTTATTCCTAAATGTAAAATTGTGGAATTTTTCCAAATGCACTGCCGTTATGGTTTTATGTCAACTTTAGTAAGATGAAGAAATTAAATAACTTCATTATGTAAAGTTAATGATTTGAAGCAACTTGCTATGGATTTAGAAATGTGTATATGCAAGGAAATCGGTTTTATACCTAAATGTAAAATTATGGTATTTTTCCGAATGCACTGCCGTTATGACTTTATGTCAACTTTAGTAAGTTGAAGAAAGTTAATTAACTTTAATATGTAAAGCTAATGATTTAAAGCAACTTGATATGGATTTCTAACTGTGTATAAGCAAGAAAAGCGGATTTATTCCTAAATGTAAAATTGTGGAATTTTTCCAAATGCACTACCGTTATGGCTTTATGTCAACTTTAGTAAGATGAAGAAATTAAAAAACTTCATTATGTAAAGTTAATGATTTGAAGCAACTTGCTATAGATTTCGAAGTGTATATGCAAGGAAATCGGTTTTATACTTAAATGTAATATTATGAAATTTTTCCAAATACACTGCCGTTATGGTTTTAAGTCAACTCCAGTAAAAAGAAGAAAGTTAACTAACTTTAATATGTAAAGTTAATGATTTGAAGCAACTTGCTATGGATTTCTAAATGTGTATATACAAGAAAATCGATTTTATACCTAGATGTAAAAAGGTGGAATTTTTCCAAATGCGCTGCTGTTATGGCTTCATGTCAACTCCAGTAAAAAGAAGAAAGTTAGTTAACTTTAATATGTAAAGTTAATGATTTGAAGCAACTTGCTATGGATTTTTAAATGTGTATATACAAGAAAATCGATTTTATACCTAAATGTAAAATTGTGGAATTTTTCCAAATGCCCTGCTGTTATGGCTTCATGTCAACTCCAGTAAAAGGAAGAAAGTTAACTAACTTTAATATGTAAAATTTATGATTTAAAGCAACTTGATATGGATTTCTAAATGTGTATATTCAAGGAAATCGGTTTTATTCCTAAATGTAAAATTATGAAATTTTTCCAAATACACTGCCGTTTTGGTTTTATGTCCACTTTAGTAAGATGAAGAAAATTAAATAACTTTAATAAGTAAAGTTAATGATTTGAAGCAACATGCTATGGATTTCGAAATGTGTATATGTAAGGAAATCGGTTTTATTCCTAAATGTAAAATTGTGGAATTTTTCCAAATGAACTGCCGTTATGGTTTTATGTCAACTTTAGTAAGAGAAGAAAGTTAATTAACTTTAATATGTAAAGTTAATGATTTGAAGCAACTTGATATGGATTTCTAAATGTGTATATGCAAGGAAATCGGTTTTATAAATAAATGTAAAGTTATGAACTTGATATGGATTTCTAAATATGTATAAGAAAGAAAAGCGGTTTTATTTCTAAATGTAAAATTGTGGAATTTTTCCAAATGCACTGCCGTTATGGCTTTATGTCAACTTTAGTAAAATGAAGAAATTAAATAACTTCATTATGTAAAGTTGATGATTTGAATCAACTTGCTAAGGATTTCGAAATATGTATATGCAAGGAAATCGGTTTTATACCTAAATGTAAAATTATGAAATTTTTTCAAATACACTGCCATTTTGGTTTTATGTCAACTTTAGTAAGATGAAGAAAGTTAATTAACTTTAATATGTAAAATTAATGATTTGAAGCACCTTGATATGGATTTCTAAATGTGTATATACAAGAAAATCGATTTTATACCTAAATGTAAAATTATGGTATTTTTCCAAATGCACTGCTCTTATGGCTTTATGTCAACTCCAGTAAAAAAAGAAAGCCAATTAACTTTAATATGTAAAGTTAATGATTTGAAGCAACTTGATATGGATTTCGAAATGTGTATATGCAAGCAAATCGGTTTTATACCTAAATGTTAATGAAGTTAATGTTTTGAGGAAACTCGATTTGGATTTCTAAATGTGTATATGCAAGAAAATCGGTTTAATACCTAAATGTAAAATTGTAGAATGTTTCCAAATGCACTGCCGTTATGGCTTTATGTCAACCTTAGTAAGATGAAGAAATTAAATAAATTCATTCTGTAAAGTTAATGATTTTAAGCAAATTGCTAGTGATTTCGAAATGTGTATATGCAAGGAAATCGGTTTAATACCTAAATGTAAAATTGTAGAATGTTTCCAAATGCACTGCCGTTATGGCTTTATGTCAACCTTAGTAAGATGAAGAAAGTTAAATAACTTTAATAAGTAAAGTTAATGGTTTGAAGCAACTTGATATGGATCTCTAAATATTTATAAGCAAGAAAAGCGGTTTTATTCCTTAATGTAAAATTGTGGAATTTTTCCAAATGCACTGCCGTTATGGCTTTATGTCAACTTTAGTAAGATGAAGAAATTAAATAACTTTAATATGTAAAGTTAATGATTTAAAGCAACTTGCTATGGATTTCGAAGTGTATATGCAAGGAAATCGGTTTTATTCCTAAATGTAAAATTGTGGAATTTTTCCAAATGAACTGCCGTTATGGTTTTATGTCAACTTTAGTAAGAGGAAGAAAGTTAATTAACTTTAATATATAAAGTTAATGATTTACAGGACCTTGATATGGATCTCTAAATGTTTGTAAGCAAGAAAAGCGGTTTTATTCCTTAATGTAAAATTGTGGAATTTTTCCAAATGCACTGCCGTTATGGCTTTATGTCAACCTTAGTAAGATGAAGAAATTAAATAACTTCATTCTGTAAAGTTAATGATTTTAAGCAAATTGCTAGTGATTTCGAAATGTGTATATGCAAGGAAATCGGTTTTATACCTAATGTAAAATTATGAAATTTTTCCAAATACACTGCCGTTATGGTTTTATGTCAACTTTAGTAAGATGAAGAAATTAAATAACTTTAATATGTAAAGTTAATGATTTAAAGCAACTTGCTATGGATTTCGAAGTGTATATGCAAGGAAATCGGTTTTATTCCTAAATGTAAAATTGTGGAATTTTTCCAAATGAACTGCCGTTATGGTTTTATGTCAACTTTAGTAAAAAGAAGAAAGCTAATTAACTTTAATATGTAAAGTTAATGATTTGAAGCAACTTGCTATGGATTTCGAAATGTGTATATGCAAGGAAATCGGTTTTATACCTAAATGTAAAATTATGAACTTGATATGGATTTCCAAATGTGTATGAGAAAGAAAAGCGGTTTTATTTCTAAATGTAAAATTGTGGAATTTTTCCAAATGCACTGCCGTTATGGTTTTATGTCAACTTTAGTAAAAAGAAGAAAGCTAATTAACTTTAATATATAAAGTTAATGATTTGAAGCAACTTGCTATGGATTTTGAAATGTGTATATGCAAGGAAATCGGTTTTATACCTAAATGTAAAATTATGAACTTGATATGGATTTCTAAATGTGTATAAAAAAGAAAAGCGGTTTTATTTCTAAATGTAAAATTGTGAAATTTTTCCAAATGCACTGCCGTTATGGCTTTATGTCAACTTTAGTAAGATGAAGAAATTAAATAACTTCATTATGTAAAGTTAATGATTTGAAGCAACTTGCTATGGATTTCGAAATGTGTATATGCAAGGAAATCGGTTTTATACCTAAATGTAAAATTATGAACTTGATATGGATTTCTAAATGTGTATAAGAAAGAAAAGCGGTTTTATTTCTAAATGTAAAATTATGAAATTTTTCCAAATACACTGCCGTTTTGGTTTTATGTCAACTTTAGTAAGATGAAGAATGTTAAATAACTTTAATATGTAAAGTTAATGATTTGAAGCAACTTGATATGGATTTCTATATGTGTATAAGCAAGAAAAGCGGTTTTATTCCTTAATGTAAAATTGTGGAATTTTTCCAAATGCACAGCCGTTATGGATTTATGTCAACTTTAGTAAGATGAAGAAATTAAATAACTTCATTATGTAAAGTTAATGATTTGAAGCAATTTGTTATGGATTTCGAAGTGTATATGTAAGGAAATCGGTTTTATTCCTAAATGTAAAATTGTGGAATTTTTCCAAATGCACTGCCGTTATGGCTTTATGTCAACCTTAGTAAGGTAAAGAAATTAAATAACTTCATTCTGTAAAGTTAATGATTTGAAGCAAATTGCTAGTGATTTCGAAATGTGTATATGCAAGGAAATCGGTTTTATACCTAAATGTAAAATTATGAAATTTTTCCAAATACACTGCTGTTATGGTTTTATGTCAACTCCAGTAAAAAGAAGAAAGTTAATTAACTTTAATATGTAAAGTTAATGATTTGAAGCAACTTGCTATGGATTTCTAAATGTGTATATGCAAGGAAATCGGTTTTATAAATAAATGTAAAATTATGAACTTGATATGGATTTCTAAATGTGTATAAGAAAGAAAAGCGGTTTTATGCTAAATGTAAAATTGTGAAATTTTTTCAAATGCACTGCCGTTATGGCTTTATGTCAACTTTAGTAAGATGAAGAAATTAAATAACTTTATTATGTAAAGTTGATGATTTGAAGCAACTTGCTATGGATTTCGAAATATGTATATGCAAGGAAATCGGTTTTATACCTGAATGTAAAATTATGAAATTTTTCCAAATACACTGCCGTTATGGTTTTATGTCAACTCCAGTAAAAAGAAGAAAGTTCATTAACTTTAATATGTAAAGTTAATGATTTGAATCAATTTGCTATGGATTTCTAAATGTGTATATACAAGAAAATCGATTTTATACCTAAATGTAAAATTTTGGAATTTTTCCAAATGCACTGCTGTTATGGCTTCATGTCAACTCCAGTAAAAAGAAGAAAGTTAGTTAACCTTAATATGTAAAGTTAATGATTTGAAGCAACTTGCTATGGATTTCTAAATGTGTATATACAAGAAAAGCGATTTTATACCTAAATGTAAAATTGTGGAATTTTTCCAAATGCCCTGCTGTTATGGCTTCATGTCAACTCCAGTAAAAGGAAGAAAGTTAATTAACTTTGATATGTAAAGTTAATGATTTAAAGCAACTTGATATGGATTTCTAAATGTGCATATTCAAGGAAATCGGTTTTATTCCTAAATGTAAAATTATGAAATTTTTCCAAATACACTGCCGTTTTGGTTTTATGTCAACTTTAGTAAGATGAAGAAAGTTAAATAACTTTAATAAGTAAAGTTAATGATTTGAAGCAACTTGCTATGGATTTCGAAATGTGTATATGTAAGGAAATCGGCTTTATTCCTAAATGTAAAATTGTGGAATTTTTCCAAATGAACTGCCGTTATGGTTTTATGTCAACTTTAGTAAGAGGAAGAAAGTTAATTAACTTTAATATGTAAAGTTAATGATTTGAAGCACCTTGATATGGATTTCTAAATGTGTATATGCAAGGAAATCGGTTTTATAAATAAATGTAAAGTTATGAACTTGATATGGATTTCTAAATGTGTATGAGAAAGAAAAGCGGTTTTATTTCTAAATGTAAAATTGTGGAATTTTTCCAAATGCACTGCCGTTATGGTTTTATGTCAACTTTAGTAAAAAGAAGAAAGTTAATTAACTTTAATATGTAAAGTTAATGATTTGAAGCACCTTGATATGGATTTCTAAATGTGTATATGCAAGGAAATCGGTTTTATAAATAAACGTAAAATTATGAACTTGATATGGATTTCTAAATGTGTATAAGAAAGAAAAGCGGTTTTATTTCTAAATGTAAAATTGTGAAATTTTTCCAAATGCACTGCCGTTATAGCTTTATGTCAACTTTAGTAAGATGAAGAAATTAAATAACTTCATTATGTAAAGTTGATGATTTGAAGCAACTTGCTATGAATATCGAAATATGTATATGCAAGGAAATCGGTTTTATACCTGAATGTAAAATTATGAAATTTTTCCAAATACACTGCCGTTTTGGTTTTATGTCAACTTTAGTAAGATGAAAAAAGTTAAATAACTTTAATAAGTAAAGTTAATGATTTGAAGCAACTTGCTATGGATTTCGAAATGTGTATATGTAAGGAAATCGGTTTTATTCCTAAATGTAAAATTGTGGAATTTTTCCAAATGAACTGCCGTTATGGTTTTATGTCAACTTTAGTAAGAGGAAGAAAGTTAATTAACTTTAATATGTAAAGTTAATGATTTGAAGCACCTTGATATGGATTTCTAAATGTGTAAATGCAAGGAAATCGGTTTTATAAATAAATGTAAAGCTATGAACTTGATATGGATTTCTAAATGTAAAATTGTGGAATTTTTCCAAATGCACTGCCGTTATGGCTTTATGTCAACATTAGTAAGAAGAAGAAATTAAATAACTTCATTATGTAAAGTTGATGATTTGAAGCAACTTGCTAAGGATTTCGAAATATGTATATGCAAGGAAATCGGTTTTATACCTAAATGTAAAATTATGAAATTTTTTCAAATACACTGCCGTTTTGGTTTTATGTCAACTTTAGTAAGATGAAGAAAGTTAATTAACTTTAATATGTAAAGTTAATGATTTGAAGCACCTTGATATGGATTTCTAAATGTGTATATACAAGAAAATCGATCTTATACCTAAATGTAAAATTATGGTATTTTTCCAAATGCACTGCTCTTATGGCTTTATGTCAACTCCAGTAAAAAAAGAAAGCCAATTAACATTAAAATGTAAAGTTAATGATTTGAAGCAACTTGATATGGATTTCGAAATGTGTGTATGCAAGGAAATCGGTTTTATACCTAAATGTTAATGAAGTTAATGTTTTGAGGAAACTCGATTTGGATTTCTAAATGTGTATATGCAAGAAAATCGGTTTAATACCTAAATGTAAAATTGTTGAATTTTTCCAAATGCACTGCCGTTATGGCTTTATGTCAACCTTAGTAAGATGAAGAAATTAAATAACTTCATTCTGTAAAGTTAATGATTTTAAGCAAATTGCTAGTGATTTCGAAATGTGTATATGCAAGGAAATCGGTTTTATACCTAATGTAAAATTATGAAATTTTTCCAAATACACTGCCGTTTTGGTTTTATGTCAACTTTAGTAAGATGAAGAAAGTTAAATAACTTTAATAAGTTAATGATTTGAAGCAACTTGATATGGATTTCTAAATGTGTATAAGAAAGAAAAGCGGTTTTATTTCTAAATGTAAAATTGTGAAATTTTTCCAAATGCACTGCCGTTATGGATTTATGTCAACTTTAGTAAGATGAAGAAATTAAATAACTTCATTATGTAAAGTTGATGATTTGAAGCAACTTGCTATGGATTTCGAAATATGTATATGCAAGGAAATCGGTTTTATACCTGAATGTAAAATTATGAAATTTTTCCAAATACACTGCCGTTTTGGTTTTATGTCAACTTTAGTAAGATGAAAAAAGTTAAATAACTTTAATATGTAATGTTAGTGATTTGAAGCAACTTGATATGGATTTCTAAATGTGTATAAGCAAGAAAAGCGGTTTTATTCCTTAATGTAAAATTGTGGAATTTTTCCAAATGCACTGCCGTTATGGCTTTATGTCAACTTTAGTAAAATGAAGAAATTAAATAACTTCATTATGTTAAGTTGATGATTTGAAGCAACTGGCTATGGATTTCGAAATATGTATATGCAAGGAAATCGGTTTAATTCCTAAATGAAAAATTGTGGAATTTTTCCAAATACACTGCCGTTATGGTTTTATGTCAACTTTAGTAAGAGAAAGAAAGTTAATTAACTTTAGTATGTAAAGTTGATGATTTGAAGCACCTTGACATGGATTTCTAAATGTGTATAAGAAAGAAAAGCGGTTTTATTTTTAAATGTAAAATAGTGGAATTTTTCCAAATGCACTGCCGTTATGGCTTTATGTCAACTTTAATAAGATGAAGAAATTAAATAACTTCATTATGTTAAGTTGATGATTTGAAGCAACTGGCTATGGATTTCGAAATATGTATATGCAAGGAAATCGGTTTTGTACCTAAATGTAGAATTGTAGAATTTTTCCAAATGCACTACCGTTATGGCTTTATGTCAACCTTAGTAAGATAAAGAAATTAAATAACTTCATTCTGTAAAGTTAATGATTTGAAGCTAATTGCTAGTGATTTCGAAATGTGTATATGCAAGGAAATCGGTTTTATACCTAAATGTAAAATTATGAAATTTTTCCAAATACACTGCTGTTATGGCTTTATGTCAACTCCAGTAAAAAGAAGAAAGCCAATTAACTTTAATATGTAAAGTTAAAGATTTGAAGCAACTTGCTATGGATTTCGAAATGTGTATATTTAAGGAAATCGGTTTTATACCTTTATGTAAATTTATGAACTTGATATGGATTTCTAAATGTATATGAGAAAGAAAAGCGGTTTTATTTCTAAATGTAAAATTGTGGAATTTTTCCAAATTCACTGCCGCTATGGTTTTATGTCAACTTTAGTAAGAGGAAGAAAGTTAATTAACTTAGATGTGTGAAGTTAATGATTTGAGGAAACTCGATATGGATTTCTAAATGTGTATATGCAAGGAAATCGGTTTTATACCTAAATGTAAAATTGTAGAATATTTCCAAATGCACTACCGTTATGGCTTTATGTCAACCTTAGTAAGATAAAGAAATTAAATAACTTCATTCTGTAAAGTTAATGATTTGAAGCAACTTGCTATGGATTTCGAAATATGTATATGCAGGGAAATCGGTTTTATACCTAAATGTAAAATTGTAGAATTTTTCCACATACACTACCGTTATGGTTTAATGTCAACTTTAGTAAGATTAAGAAAGTTAATTAACTTAAATATGTGAAGTTAATGATTTGAAGCAACTTGATATGGATTTCGAAATATGTATATGCAGGGAAATCGGTTTTATTTCTAAATGTAAAATTGTGAAATTTTTCCAAATGCACTGCCGTTATGGCTTTATGTCAACTTTAATAAGATGAAGAAATTAAATAACTTCATTATGTTAAGTTGATGATTTGAAGCAACTGGCTATGGATTTCGAAATATGTATATGCAAGATAATCGGTTTTATACCTAAATGTAAAATTGTAGAATTTTTCCAAATGCACTACCGTTATGGCTTTATGTCAACCTTAGTAAGATAAAGAAATTAAATAACTTCATTCTGTAAAGTTAATGATTTGAAGCTAATTGCTATTGATTTCGAAATGTGTATATGCAAGGAAATCGGTTTTATACCTAAATGCAAAATTATGAAATTTTTCCAAATACACTGCTGTTATGGCTTTATGTCAACTCCAGTAAAAAGAAGAAAGCCAATTAACTTTAATATGTAAAGTTAAAGATTTGAAGCAACTTGCTATGGATTTCGAAATGTGTATATTTAAGGAAATCGGTTTTATACCTTTATGTAAATTTATGAACTTGATATGGATTTCTAAATGTATATGAGAAAGAAAAGCGGTTTTATTTCTAAATGTAAAATTGTGGAATTTTTCCAAATTCACTGCCGCTATGGTTTTATGTCAACTTTAGTAAGAGGAAGAAAGTTAATTAACTTTATTATGTAAAGTTAATAATTTGAAGCACCTTGATATGGATTTCTAAATGTGTATATGCAAGGAAATCGGTTTTATAAATAAATGTAAAATTATGAACTTGATATGGATTTCTAAATGTGTATAAGAAAGAAAAGCGGTTTTATTGCTAAATGTAAAATTGTGAAATTTTTCCAAATGCACTGCCGTTATGGCTTTATGTCAACTTTAGTAAGATGAAGAAATTAAGTAACTTCATTATGTAAAGTTGATGATTTGAAGCAACTTGCTATGGATTTCGAAATATGTATATGCAGGGAAATCGGTTTTATACCTGAATGTAAAATTATGAAATTTTTCCAAATACACTGCTGTTATGGCTTCATGTCAACTCCAGTTAAAGGAAGAAAGTTAATTAACTTTAATATGTAAAGTTAATGATTTAAAGCAACTTTATATGGATCTCTAAATGTGTATATTCAAGGAAATCGGTTTTATTCCTAAATGTAAAATAATGAAATTTTTCCACATGCACTACCGTTATGGTCTTATGTCAACTTTAGTTAGATGAAGAAAGTTAATTAACTTTAATATGTAAAGTTAATGATTTGAAGCAACTTGCTATGGATTTCTAAATGTGTATATACAAGAAAATCGATTTTATACCTAAATGTAAAATTGTGGAATTTTTCCAAATGCACTGCTGTTATGGCTTCATGTCAACTCCAGTTAAAGGAAGAAAGTTAATTAACTTTAATATGTAAAGTTAATGATTTAAAGCAACTTTATATGGATCTCTAAATGTGTATATTCAAGGAAATCGGTTTTATTCCTAAATGTAAAATAATGAAATTTTTCCACATGCACTACCGTTATGGTCTTATGTCAACTTTAGTTAGATGAAGAAAGTTAATTAACTTTAATATGTAAAGTTAATGATTTGAAGGAACTTGATATGTGTTTCCAAATGTGTATATGCAACGAAATCGGTTTTATTCCTAAATGTAAAATTGTGGAATTTTTCCAAATGAACTGCCGTTATGGTTTTATGTCAACTTTAGTAAGAGGAAGAAAGTTAATTAACTTTAATATGTAAAGTTAATGATTTGAAGCACCTTGATATGGATTTCTAAATGTGTATATGCAAGGAAATCGGTTTTATAAATAAATGTAAAGTTATGAACTTGATATGGATTTCTAAATGTGTATAAGAAAGAAAAGCGGTTTTGTTTCTAAATGTAAAATTGTGGAATTTTTCCAAATGCACTGCCGTTATGGTTTTATGTCAACTTTAATAAAAAGAAGAAAGCTAACTAAGTTTAATATGTAAAGTTAATGATTTGAAGCACCTTGATATGGATTTCTAAATGTGTATATGCAAGGAAATCGGTTTTATAAATAAATGTAAAATTATGAAATTGACATGGATTTCCAAATGTGTATAAGAAAGAAAAGCGGTTTTATTTCTAAATGTAAAATTGTGAAATTTTTCCAAATGCACTGCCGTTATGGGTTTATGTCAACTTTAGTAAAATGAAGAAATTAAATAACTTCATTATGTAAAGTTAATAATTTAAAGCAACTTGCTATATATTTCGAAATGTGTATATGTACGGAAATCGGTACCTAAATGTAAAATTATGAAATTTTTCCACATACACTACCGTTATGGTCTTATGTCAACTTTAGTAAGATTAAGAAAGTTAATTAACTTTAATATGTGGAGTTAATGATTTGAGGAAACTAGATGTGGATTTCAAAATGTGTATACGCAAGAAAATCGGCTTTATACCGAAATGTAAAATTGTGGAATATGTGAAGATTTGAGGAAAATCCTTATGGATTTCTAAATGTTACATGCAAGGAAATGGGTTTTATACATAAATGTAAAATTATGGAATTTTCCAAATACACTTCCGTTATGGTTTTATATCAACTTTAGTAAGATGAAGAGAGATAATTAACTTTAATATGAAAAGTTAATGATTTGAAACTAATTAAATAATTAACTTTAGTATGTAAAGTTAATGTTTTGAAGGAACTTGATATGTGTTTCTAAATGTGTATATGCAAGGAAATCGGTCTTATACCTAAATGTGAAATTGTTGAATTTTCCCAAATGCACTGCCGATATGGCTTTGTGTCAACTTTAGTAAGATGACGAAAGTTAATTAACTTTAATATGTAAAGTTAATGATTTGAAGCACCTTGATATAGATTTCTAAATGTTTATATACAATAAAATCGATTTTATACCTAAATGTAAAATTGTGGAATTTTTCAAAATGCACTGCCGTTGTGGCCTTATGTCAACTTAAGTAAGAAGAAGAAAGTTGGTTAACTTTAATATGTAAAGTTAATGATTTGAAGCAACTTGATATGGATTTCTAAATGTGTATGTATAAGCAAGAAAAGCGGTTTTATTCCTTAATGTATAATTGTGGAATTTTTCCAAATGCACTGCAGTTATGGCTTTATGTCGACTTTAGTAAGATAAAGAAATTAAATAACTTCATTATGTACAGTTAGTGATTTGAAGCAACTTGATATGGATTTCTAAATGTGTATAAGCAAGAAACTCGGTTTTATTCCTAAATATAAAATTGTGGAATTTTTCCAAATGCACTGCCGTTATGGCTTTATGCCAACTTTAGTAAGATGAAGAAATTAAATAACTTCATTATGTAAAGTTAATGATTTGAAGCAACTTGCTATGGATTTCGAAATGTGTATATGCAAGGAAATCGGATTTATACCTAAATGTAAAATTATGAAATTTTTCCACATACACTACCGTTATGGTTTAATGTCAACTTTAGTAAGATTAAGAAAGTTAATTAACTTTAATATGTGAAGTTAATGATTTGAGGAAACTCTATATGGATTTCTAAATTTGTATATGCAAGGAAATCGGTTTTATTCCTAAATGTAATATTGTGGAATTTTTCCAAATGCACTGCCGCTATGGCTTTTTTTACTCCAGTAAAAAGAAGAAAGTTAATTAACTTTAATATGTAAATTTAATGATTTGAAGCAACTGGATATGTGTTTCTAAATTGTATATGCAAGGAAATCGCTCTTATACCTAAATGTAACATTGTGAAATTTTTCCAAATGAACTGCCGTTATGGCTTTTTGTCAACTTTAGTAAAATGAAGAAATTAAATAACTTCATTATGTAAAGTTAAGGATTTGAAGCAACTCGCTATGGATTTCGAATTGTGCATATACAAGGAAATCGGCTTTATACCTAAATGTAAAATTATGAAATTTTTCCACATACACTACCGTTATGGTTTAATGTCAACTTTAGTAAGATTAAGAAAGTTAGTTAACTTTAATATGTGAAGTTAATGATTTGGGGAAACTCGATATGGATTTCTAAATGTGTATATGCAAGGAAATCATTTTTATTCCTAAATGTAATATTGTGGAACTTTTCCAAATGCACTGCCGCTATGGCTTTATGTCAACTCCAGTAAAAAGAAGAAAGCTAATTAACTTTAATATGTAAATTGAATGATTTGAAGCAACTGGATATGTGTTTCTAAATTGTATATGCAAGGAAATCGGTCTTATACCTAAATGTAACATTGTGAAATTTTTCCAAATGAACTGCCGTTATGGCTTTTTGTCAACTTTAGAAAAATGAAGAAATTAAATAACTTCATTATGTAAAGTTAAGGATTTGAAGCAACTCGCTATGGATTTCGAATTGTGCATATACAAGGAAATCGGATTTATACCTAAATGTAAAATTATGAAATTTTTCCACATACACTACCGTTATGGTTTAATGTCAACTTTAGTAAGATTAAGAAAGTTAATTAACTTAAATATGTGAAGGTAATGATTTGAAGAAACTCGATATGGACTTCTAAATGTGTATATGCAAGGAAATCGTTTTTATTCCTAAATGTAATATTGTGGAATTTTTCCAAATGCACTGCCGCTATGGCTTTATGTCAACTCCAGTAAAAAGAAGAAAGCTAATTAACTTTAATATGTAAATTGAATGATTTGAAGCAACTGGATATGTGTTTCTAAATTGTATATGCAAGGAAATCGGTCTTATACCTAAATGTAACATTGTGGAATTTTTCCAAATGCACTGCCGTTATGGCTTTATGTCAACTTTAGTAAGATGAAGAAATTAAATAACTTCATTATGTAAAGTTAAGGATTTGAAGCAACTCGCTATGGATTTCGAATTGTGCATATACAAGGAAATCGGTTTTATACCTAAATGTAAAATTATGAAATTTTTCCAAATGCACTGCCGTTATGGTTTAATGTCAACTTTAGTAAGATTAAGAAAGTTAGTTAACTTTAATATGTGAAGTTAATGATT